>NC_136265.1:93202560-93217560 GCF_964187855.1 Myxine glutinosa
ACGCTGCCCTACTGTGACTTTGAAGAGCGGGTGAGACGATTGGGGAAATTGAAAGGGGCTTATCTTATTTGATTAATGCAACGCAGATTCAACTATTGGGAACAGATCCTTAACTGAAACACACAAAAATGAAATAACTACAGAGAGGTCCTATGGTTCGCTTTGTGTTGTGCACGGACTAACTAGGGTGCGATCTTTAACAAAGCCAATTGATGGGGATATTTACAGGGGACCATTTATAAGGGAAACATTTACTAAAATTTACTGGTGAAGGTTCTAAAAACCGTAACACAGCACCCGTCCTTTCCTCTAGGGCCGTTTCGGCCCGAAATAACTTTACTTAATGTGACACTCAGGTGTAGTAGCCCTCTACTATTAACCTTACCCTGAGTGCGACAGTTTTAAAACAATTAAATATGTCCCCCTGCTGCGTTGCATCCTACCTAACAGACTCACACCCACAGGATAACCGAATTGCGGAATGGTTCGCAAACTATACATAAAGCCGGTGGGGAGCATTATTTACAAAACACTAATTTGTATTTACACTGCAAACCCAGGACCTGTCATTTTGGGAGACAAAATATCTTTTGAAAAGAGGAAGGAGCATGCACTGCACTGCACCGATACACCATACTCAAATGCCCGGGGATGCACAATTGATATTGCAGTGCACCCCCGAGCACAAGAGCATCACAAAGCACCAAAGCACCAATCAGCACCAATAAGCACCATCCAGTGCTCATTTCACACATTTCAATAAAAAAAACACAAACTGTTGACCTGGTTGTCAGCTCCTGCTTCCCCTGCTCTGCTGGTCCGATGTTTCTTGTTGATATTCTTGGTCTTGTGGCTTGCTGCCTATTTGAAAATAATAAAAAGGCACATAACGCGTCCATTTTTATTTAGGGCCAACAGGGGCCAACTAAGGGTGGTCCACCTGTATGGCAAAAAGGGCCACCTCTCCGTGGTCCGCAAGCAAGCTTTGCTCTGGCCATCATGGCTGGTCCCAGCAGAGGGGCCAGGCCCCAACACGTGGGGTCCATCGGTGTGGTGCTTGGCCACAAAACCGTGTGGTCCATAAAGTGGTGCTCGGCCGCAAGTCGTGCGGTCCATGGGGTGGTGTACCGGTCCAGGCAGGCTGTGCAGCGGCGGCTCCGGCACACAAGTGCGGCTACCTGCACACTCTCCCCCCCCCCCCCCCCCCCCCCCCCGGACCCAAAATAACAAGCCGTGAGTGGGCAAGGAAAGTACACAGCAAGCATCGGAGCAAGGTCACAAGGGTACACATTAATACAAGGTGAGGTGTGCATGGGAGCGAGCGGAGAAAGCGCGTCCCTACCGTACGTCACCCCCGTCACCCACCCTACCCTTGCCCTTACACCGTATTTACAAAACTCTACACATTTACAAATTCGTCGCTATCGTCTTGTCTTCCCCATATCTCCCCTAATACCAAATTGGTTACCAATCCCTCTCATCCAAATTTGCCATCAATCCCTCATAAGGAGGAAGAGATGGAATAAACAAGCACAATGTCACCCCCACGTCATGATGCGTCTCACCATTCCAACCATTTCAAAAATCACATGGTGTGGAGTCTTGTCACCTTGGTGAGTGGATGTAGATGGTGCGAAGACAAATTCAATCCTAACTATACTTCTAAATGACTTTAACACCTTTACTCTACCCGGGGTCTTTCTTTGCCAAACCATTGGCCATCTTACACCATGCGGTTCTAAAAACCAATTCCTACTGACCATCTGTGGTGCTCACCAATTTGGGGTCTCACTCCCCTGATTCTCCTCCCTGTGCCTTTGCAAATTTCAGGGCTGGGTCGTGTGGCTCACCAGCAGGTCTACTCACCTGCACACCTCCGCCACTGCAGTTGCCTCCCGAGCTCCTCTCCCTAACCTATCTGGGGAAGGCCCTCTGGCTCCCTTACCCCACTACCGCCCTCTCTGGCGTCGGGCTACCCGGGTCCGTCCTCCGGATCCTCGGGCCCCACTGAACAACTCTACTGGCTCCCAGAGCCCACCTGCGGCCTCACCTGGCCGACATCCTAACAGTGGCGGAGTGCCCATTTAACCACACACACACACTAACAGGCCACACGCCCAGCCATTTCCACTTCACTAATGCACCCATCCAAACACCATTCTACCACACGCACCACAGATGCCAATATCCAACCACAATTTACCTATACCCTCTACCTACTTTTAAACTACCCTCCCCGGGTATTCGTGAAAGGGGTCCATCTTCCCCAGCCACTCCTTTCACACCAACCACTTCACTCCACACTACTCACTCCACACTACTCACTCCACACCATCCATTCCATACTCCATTTATTCCATACCAGCTATTTCACACAACCATTCTCCATACACCTGTGCTCCACCTGCACTTGCTCACTCACCTGGTGGCTCGTGCACCCGTCTTTCCTCCCAGGCTCATTCATGCAATGCAATACACAATCACAATTACTCACTCATACACTGCATCATCGAAGCTGACGACTCCCTTCTGAAACTCGCGCCCCCCGTCTTCCCTTATACTAAACGCTCCCACGTCATTATAATCCACTAATCTGCTACGTCCCCTCGACAGGTATCATGTCGCTACTTAAATCTAATGTTACCTATTGTGATCTTTCTCTAAATTCCTATCATTTTATCCTAACCCTCCCAGGCTAGTTTGCACAGCCAAAACCCCATAAACTATTGCTCATGTGCCCTGGTGGATGTGAGGGATGGTGGATTTACCATCCCTCCACATCGGGCATCTCCCATTATCAATTTTGCCCATACAATTTTTGCCAATCAAATTTGCCAATCATTGCTGCCAATCAGATTTTTTTTTGCCCATCAGATTTGCCAATCCTATTCACTCTTCCCAATTTCGAATCAACACACTATCATCATCACAGTCCATTAAACTTCAGCCTCTCTGTACGTCCATGCATGTTCAAAGCTCGGCTTCGCAAAGCCGCGCAATGCATACGGGTGGTTTGGTCGCCTGCAGGTTGGGTCCGTGACGGCATTCGGTTCAGGGGAGGAGGTTTGGTTGGGGGCAAGGTTTAAAGCACCATCCCGGTGCGGGGCCTTTCGGTCTCCTGCCCGATGGCCCAATCCTGCCCAGCCGGAACGCCGCCATCACCAGGGGGCGCCGTTCCGATCCCTCCTACCTTCCCTCGAACCGGGCCGGTCGCCTTGCCCGGCAAAGCGCGGACGCGACCGTGCAGGGCGGGGCCTGGCGCGGATCGTGCACGACGCTCCGAATAGGAGCGACGCGACACCGATCCCCGCCGACCCGCAATACACAAAGCCCGGCACGGACCAGGAGCTCGCGTCGGCTATACGTCGGTCTGAACACTATCCCGTTTAACGTCGATGCTCCCCGTACATGCTCACACCACTCGTTCCGTCCGTTGCTCATACATCCCATACTCTCCGTCAATTCCACCACCGCACTCTCCGTTACACACCACTCGCTGTCCGCACACTCCATAACACACCTTGGCGCACACTTCTCGCGTGCACTCTACCCCGTTACGTACTCCGTAACCACCACCACGGGTGTGCACTCCTGCACATACCCACTCACGTGCTCCGATGTGCCCGCCCGCACACGCGCCACAACCAACTCAGGTGTGCCTCCTCGCACCCGCTCCTCATCCATCTCACTCTCAGTATCACTCGCATCACACATACACTCCGTCGTGCACTCTCCCTCGCTCTTGGTAACACACTAGCGCTCCGACGCCATTCGTACACGCGCGCCGTTCACCTTCACACACCTTTTCCTCACACGCACGCCATTGCCATCCATAACGCGCACCATGGACCTTTTACGAGCGCCCGGGTGCCGTCTCGATCCCAAACGCGCTATTTCTTTTTGCGCTAAACACCTTCCCGCAAAACCTCTTAGCACCATACACAGCCCGTCTCACCTTCGGGGTTCTTCTTCTTCGCTCCACACGCACCTGCAAATCTTTATAAGGATTATGCAGCACGACATCATGATGCGAGCACGGACTTTGCACATTATCCATTTCTTCACCCCGCAAGTGCTTTTCTAGGCCTGGCGTCTCTTCCAATTCAATTTTGATTATTTCTTTTTCTTTATTCAGCTCGACGACCGCGGGCTCTAATAAAATTTTCTCTACTTCGGCGGTCGCCGGCTTCCCCATACCCCAGGTCGCGATCTCTATACCCGTCCAATTACCTGCGCCTTGCTCCAATTCCCTCAATCCGCGCTCCTAGAGTCACGTTACCTCGCTGCGTACTGATGTGCCTCTCCCGCTCACCATGCAGTCTATGTACTCCCCACATTTTTGTATGCAGTTTCCCAATTGCTCCCCCTGAGTATCGATCTTATCATTTAGCCTTCCCAATCCACTCATGATTTGCGCCATGAGGGCTTGCATGTCGAAGCCCGCTGGTACAGCAGGCTCGGCTACCGCGGCCATGAGTGAGGCACCGCCATCTTGTGCACCTGCAACCCCCGCTACCGCATCCTCATTGCTCTCCTCTTCCATTACTCCCACTGCTTCCCTGGGGTCCTGGCCCGCCTCTACCTCCTCATTCTCCCCTACCGGCACCCGATCGCCTTGATCATCCATGGCACGATTTAAATTTGGTGGTGTTAATAAAAATTTTGGCCGCTCCAAATTTTGACCAAATGTTTAGATGTTTAAAAAAAATTTGGTTCGGGCCCAAATCCCAACTCCTCGACACCAATTGTTATGGCCAATAGCACAATTGGTGTCCAAAATTTGGTCTCAATAAATTTAGTCCCAGGTCCTAAATCCCAACTCCTGACTACCAATTGTTACGGATCTCAGAGACGGCACTCCCCTTAGCAAGGGGGGTGGGGGGGGGGGGGGGGGGTGAATCCCCTTGGCCTGTTAAGCTGGCAGTCTCTAATCCTGGTATTTATAACGCTCCGCTCCTTTGCGGAGTGAAATTGGTCAGGGTTATTGGTCAAGGTGTTCTTCCGAATACCTTTACCAATCCCTCCGCAAAGCAGGGAGACAAGTACCGCTCGAACCACGGACAAGATGGTATTTGCCGAGCGGTTTAGCAATCCGGTCTTGAGGTCCGCTCCAGGTCCACGCTCCGGGCTGGAAGTGAACAGCCAGCGGCAGCTTCTGGTCTCGTATCTCACACGGGCAGACACTCGCTCATCTGCCAGATCACGTCTTCTCCCTCAACTGTTCTGGTACCTTCTCACCCAACTCATGAAGCAGTCCCTCGCAGTCGCTTTTATTGTCCGTGTCGGAATCAAGCCGCCGGCTCCGATGACATGCCTACCGGTTGGCTCACCGCGGTGCTGGTTGGCCGGCAAAGAGCTCGCTGACTCCACCTCTGCTGACGAGCCGACGAGCCACACCTTGGTCTTGTGGCCCCGCCCCCTTCTTCCTCGGCTTGACCGCATGGCTTATGGCGGCGTGGTGCCAGTAAAACAGCCCCATGCAAACGGCAGTGAACGCTGCCATACTGTTACTTTGAAGAGCGGGTGAGACGATTGGGGAAATTGAAAGGGGCCTATCTTATTTGATCAATGCAACGCAGATTCAACTATTGGGAACAGATCCTTAACTGAAACACACAACAATGAAATAACTACAGAGAGGTCCTATGGTTCGCCAAGTGTTGTACATGGACTAACTAGGGTGCGATCTTTAACAAAGCCAATTGATGGGGATATTTACAGGGGACCATTTATCAGGGAAACATTTACTAAAATTTACGAGTGAAGGTTGTAAAAACCGTAACAATATTATCGTGTTCACCAGGATTAACACCCCTGGTGACGGATGGCCAACTGAGCTTTAACTCTGAGGCATTCAGTCAAACTATGGCGGCGCCTTTTATACGCGCGAGGGTGTAGTGGAGGGCAACGAGCTTACCTGGACAGACGGGCGCGGTACGGGGTTATCCGATTCCCACAACAAATAAACGGCCAGGACAAGAAATTAAAATTCAACAAACAATGGTTTAATAAAAAAATTAATGCCAGGGAACAAAGATGAATGTAAAACTACATTTCGAACTTGAGACGTCTCCACCAGGACTCATGGAACAGACACAGGGAAAAATAAAATGAATAAGAATGAATGAATGATCGTTTTTAAGGCCATTTTTCCCCGCCAGAGCAGGGGTTGGCCTTGCGGGCCCGATGACAATTCATGGTTCCCTGTTTGAGGCAATGTTTTTATGGCCGGATGCCCTTCCTGACACCAACCCTTGGTCACGCTCTTTGATGCGCAGGGATACGGTGTACCTATTCCAAATCGGGGTACACACCGTGATCATTCATCCCAGCAAGCTGGTACTCGATTTGCCGACCTCGGAAGGATGACAGGCTGAGTCAACCCCCCTGGCGTTAATTCAGCGATCGACTGGGATTCGAACCCAGGATCCTAGGATCCCAAGCCGGCACCCGAACCGCTAAGCCAACACCAGGCTAAATAAATAAAATAAAAATAAAATAAATAACCAGTGATAAATAAAATGAAAGTAATAAAATGTGTGTGGTGCGTTTGCCTGCTCCTCCACCTGGTAACCGTGACTGCCCGGGGTCGTCACCGGTCCCGCATCCTGCGCAGGAAAACACGCGTTGGCGCCAAGTCCGTTCACCCGCCAGTCACTGAACGTGAAGCGAACAGGCCCTCACTCCTTCCTCGCTATCCGCTCCACAAAGCACAAAGGTGAAACAAGAGAAGGATGCGTCCGCCAAGATTGTGGCCACCCAGAGTCCAGAGAGTGCAGAACTACGACCGCCTGCAAAGCCAGCCACAGTCAAGTGAGGGGTGTGCGACTGCACGCCATGAAACCCAGAGCCAAGAGAAGGAAAATGCGACTGTTTGTACAAACACCTGGAACTGAGAGAAGGAAATGTGACTGCTTGTATGAACACCAGGGACAAAGAGAATGAAATGCGACTGCTTGTATGAACACCAGGAACAGAGAGAAGGAAAACGGTGGGACATGTCCTTTTTGTTCCTCGTGCTGGAACGTTCTATGATGATGTCCGCGCGCAAGGGTGGAGTGAAAATAGCCCAAAAACATTTCTTTTTGCATTTTAACTCGCTAGATATGCCAAAAGGTGCCATTACATCTATAGAGCACTGTGTTAAAATTGTATTAAAATTGAACAATATTTTGATCTCCCTCAGTAACTTTTTATTTTACTATACTGTGCAACATAGTAAAACAGCTCATAGATGCATTCAAATCATAGGTCTATTATAGTTTGTCTCAGAATGTTACAGTCACACAGTTACAATGTGAAGTGTGTGAAGTCGCGCTTCGATTCAAACGATGGCATCATCTGTCGCAAGGTGACACGGGCACGGATGAAGCCGTCTCGCTTTTTTTGCCACACACAGCTTGAGCGGCCTCGGTCACGAGTTTCACAGTCCTTTCCACAGCCTGTGTGTGGCAAGGGAATTTAGGGAAGAGGACAGTTGGGGTGACATCCATCGTGATAAGTTCCTTCAGCTCAGGGTCTGATATGCCTCGGATCACGGGAGGCTCCGAGATGGCGCACGCTCCCCAGTCAATTAGGTCGAAGTACTCCACTGCGTCAAAGTTGAGTTTAGCGGGGACCTTGAACCGTCGTATCTGTCCAGTAGGCTGTCTGTCTGTTGCTCTGGCTTTCATCACTCGCCGCAAGCCCCATTCTCGTATTTGAGGTCGATGGTCAGTTATCATGGCCAGGAGTATATTTTCCGGATGTGCAAAGTATGCGTTGCGGTGCATAACAGGGTCAACGATCTTCTTGTGTGTAGCGCTAAGGTATCGTGACTTGACGATCATCTGGTGGATGTGCCTGGCTCCATCTTTGCATGACGAGTGGACTTTGATGGAAAACCACATTGGAGCATACACTCGAATGATATATGTCACCATGGTTTTCAACTTCTCGGGTGGTGTCTTGATGCTGACGTACAGTCGGAGTATTCTATTAGCTGTTGTAAGCCACCGAGAGCGATTCAGGCATCCAGGGTTTCGTAGGGCCAGATCGACGCTGCATTCACCTTCGCTAATGCCATTGCACATTTCCAAGAGATATCGCTGGTCTGTACTCCAGTCTCTCGGGTCCACATTCGGCAATGCCTGACTCAGTTTCACTGGCGTAAACGATGTTACAGGCTGTTCGTTACACGTTGATAGACGTTTTCTGATGGGTCCTGAGAATCCACGTGGGCCTGTAGTTGTGCCGTCGAGTTCCTCGAACAGATGCCGCAGCGGAAGTTCATTGGCATGAAGAAGACATACCAGCCACTGCAGTGGACGATTGAAGGTTTCTTCCAGTTGTCGTATAACACCTCCTGTATGTCCCGTATTCACATTAGTGCCGTCACACCCGACTACATTGATGTCCTCTGTCTTCACATTCCGTTCCTTCAGACTAGCGACTAAAGACTCTGCAATGCTTTTGCTGGATCCTGATGATGGAGTTGTGTGGCTGAAGTATGATGAACTGGGTTCTGCGATGATGCTGACGCGTTCTTCTTTGACTGTTGTTCGGTGATTCTTGTTGTCAGTGCCGTGAACCTGAGTCATGGAGTTATCCTTCCTGCCATCAAGGTATAGTCCCTCTATGACGGTGCAGACATCACTTTGAAGTTCTTCTCGAGTTTTGCTACGTTCTCTGTGGATCTTGCTGCGATCAATTATTTTAGAACGGTCTTTTGGTGAAACTACGCCGAGATCGTGCAGAACTGATGTAGCTAATATAGCAGATGATCTGTCAGAGACGCCAGTTCGGTCGCAGGCTTTAGCGAGCGAAGGTAGTGAGATCATCATTTGTTGCTGTTGTCGAACCGGTTTTGGTGTGCTCTGGAGATTAACTGATTCAGAAATATACTCATCGTCAGTCGCGCTATCCGCGTAGTCTTCTTCGCTTTCGTCATACGTAGAAGCAATCTGACTTTTGGCATCTTCGTAGTGAGTTTTCATTCGTTTGAGATTGGTCTCTTCTCTTTCCGCTTTCCTCTTCAATCTTGATGTCTCTTCTTGATCTATTCCGCCAATTACTATGTTCCTCGGTCCTCTCTGGTCTTGAAGGAACTCTCGCTCTTTTTGCGGCACTTTATGTTCTTTCAAGCAGTTACAGTTAGACACCATGTCAGAACATTTACATTTGCTAAGATCAAACAGATCGTTAGATTTGTCGAGAAAGTCTGTGAGTCGTTGTTTGTCGGTGGGTTGATCCTTTCTTCCCTTGTAGACTTTTAGGATTGAATTGTACTTGTCATGGAAAGATCTGAGTTTTTCAATCGCTTGCGCGTGCGATACCGTTGGAAGAGAGGCCGTTTCCCATACCTCTTGAATTTCATAGCACAGTTTGTGAGATATGTCACCAAATGAACGGTATTTGCCATTCTCCGTCCTAAGCTGTTGCCGAGATTGAAGGTATCCTTTCATGACATCAGCGTACGTTGGGAGAACGTTAGTTTGGATGTTTCATGGAGCTCCAAATATCACGCATGTAACCTGATCTCTTGTGACCACCATCGTTCTAAAAACAAACAAAAACAACTTATTACAGGCTTAACTTAGGCTTCCCCAGACAGACAGACAGACAGCACAAACAACACGAACTCACTCACACGAATTGAAGGGGGGTGGCATGAGTGCAGCAATCGCCCAAGTGCAGCAAATCGTCTCATCTGGCATAAATAGTCCCAGCCAATGCTAATATAAACGGGGTGCGTATCACTACGCAGCTCACCAAACCACCCCCGTCGGTGACGCTCCTCAGCCCTGGTTGGCTGGCTGAGGGCTTTGTGGCCATGCCTTTGATGACGCGGGGGTGGCCCACACCCTGTTCTGGCGCCCCCCTTCTTCTCCAAGTCACCTCGTGGTCAATGGCGGATCAAAGCATGTATTACGAAATGCGATATATGTCCAAATGCGATAATATGCCAAAATTTCAATCAGATTGAGGGCGATGAAGGAGTGGTCAGAAATAATTATAATTTTGCAGGATTGTTTCTATGGTCATTTGGCACATTTCCCATACTAGGGCGTGCCCGTACTATATATATATATCTAAAATTATATCCCCCCCCCCCCCCCCCCTCTATTTACATGAAATGGTTTGGTCCATTCGCAAAGCCAAAGCGAACGGCTTGCGAGTACGGTGACTATCCCCCCCCCTCTATTTACATGAAATGGTTTGGTCCATTCGCAAAGCCAAAGCGAACGGCTTGCGAGTACGGTGACCATACCTTGGGAACCACTTGTCCGATTAATTTCAAACCTTGAAAAGGCACATCCTCGGGTCCCCAGCAATATACCTGGCAAGTTTCAAGTATATCGGACCGGTAGTTGTCGAGAAACAGCGGTCACAGACAAACACACAGACACACACACATACACACAGAGATTACTGGAATTATAGATAGATACTAGCTTATAAAAAAAATTTAAATGATATTTTTACTCCACCCTCGCGCGCACTCCAATCAGTGAGAGCTATTGCATTGCTCCACGACCACTCACCACCTCTTGGGGCGGG
The DNA here is from genome assembly GCF_964187855.1 of Myxine glutinosa. Lineage (NCBI taxonomy): Eukaryota > Metazoa > Chordata > Myxini > Myxiniformes > Myxinidae > Myxine > Myxine glutinosa. The sequence goes on from NC_136265.1 coordinate 93,213,100, forward strand.
GCCTCACGGCCCTTCTTGCCGGCCCTTGTAATGACTTGGCTGGTGGCGTTAGTGGTAGTGTTTGAATGTCCGGATCCGTTGGCTTTATTTAGTATAGGTGCGCAGTGGTGTTGCATGTGTCAAAAAGAACAAAGGGAAAAACGACAGAGGCAATTTACATAGAGAATTATTCCTTATACCCTAATGAATTAGAATAGCTCCACCCCTCGCATGGAGACAAATATACGATCTTACTGGACAAGCGGGCCTACTTAGTTACAGGAAGGTTTCTACATGGCATACGGAGCACACTACCCCATACAATCTACCTGGACTAAGGTATTCCATGAGCTACCCCCAGAAACGTAATAATATGTTATTCCTCATGGAGTTATTTACAATGAGCCATGTCTCAATTTTTATCTGTGCAGTGCTTTTGGAGGCAGAGGTGAAAAGTTTTTCATTTTTTTTTCCAAGATAGCATCCGTACCACGCGACCTATGAGGTCAGAAGTATCATTCAAAAAATTATACAGGAGGAGGTGCACCATGGTGAAAATTTCCTGTCAATCGGACCAACGGTTGCAGAGAAAATCATATTTATTTCATGCGGACAATCAAACAAACAGACAAATGAAAAATCACTCAAAGAGCGACAGTTGGCAAAACAGAACAAAGCAGAATGGCACTCAGTATAGCATCCTTTTGACCTCACAAACAAATGGTGGTTGAATTCTGTGAAGTGATATGCAAACTGTCTTCAAATTTTTAAGTTAATCGGATGAAAATTTACAATTTTAGAAATCCGGCTTACGTTGATTTATCATATCAGCTAACTGAAATCAACCAGCAACAAATTTTGATATCAGCATAGGCCAAAAGGTCAACCTTGGCCAAAGATTAACAACCTTGCCAGATTTCCAAAATCCTCAATTTTCATCCGATTGACTTGAAATTTCAAAAGGATTTTCATTTTAGCAAACTGAATTCAGCCAACCAATATTTTTGAGGTCAAAATGATGCTTTACTGGGTGCCATTCTACTGTGTTCTCTTTTGCCAAGTGTTGCTCTGAATGATTTTTCAATCTGTCTGTCTTTGTTTGTGATTCGGACGAAATTTAGCAGAGAGGTAGCGCATGTGACAAGGACGAAATGATTAGATTTTGTGGAAGATCTGGATCCGGATCCGGCTCGTATAATTTTAAAAGTGATTACTTTACCATTCGGAGATTGGGCCAAAAACGATATATCGCACGATACCTCAAAAAGTTATGGACGAAACTTGGTGGACAGATTGGGTCTTATTTTTTTATTTTTTATTTTTTTTGAGCGATTCATCACGATTGAGAGATTGGGTAAAAAAAAAAAAAACACCTTTAGAGGCCATTTTTCCCCACAAAGCGGGGGTTGGCCTTTTCGGGAACCATGGTTGTTGTTTTTTGGTCCCCTTTTTGAAGCAATGTTTTACGGCCGGATGCCCTTCCTGACGCCAACCCTTTTTGCCGCCTTTAACGACAAACAGGGAACAGGGAAACAGGGATTGAGAGATTGGGTGAAAAGCGATATTATAACATGATATTTTAAAAAGTTGTGGACGAGCGAGGACAAAACTTGGGGGATGGTGACAAGAAGCCCATTCAATTTTACTTCAGGTCCGAATACAGATCCTGCCCTATCAATGGATACAAAGCGTAAACTGTTCAGCCTGATGGAGGTATGCGCTCGACCGAGTGCCGTTGTAGTATTTCGCTGTTTTGGCCAACGGAGAAAATATCAATTTAGAAATAGAATATTGTCGCGTCGCCGGCAATGAAGATCACTGGTTACGGATAGCCAAAACAGATTTTTTACTCCCGAGGGGTCCGACCAAAAATTACGGCTCTGGCGCATGCGAGATGGAAGGCTGCGAGAAGATTAGCTGAACGAAAAAAACACGGGTCTATTCCCGAACCCATGAACAAAGAAAACACGACAAATAAAAATACAACAATAATGAATTTGATGAAAAGAAAACAATGGGTGAGAATGTCAAAAAAAAAAAAAAACTGAGGTAAATTAATTTCCGAACCGAGACGTCTCCTGCCACTGTCACAAATACGAACACAGGGGAAAGACGAAATAAAAATAAATTGTTCCCCTTGGCCGGCCGGTACTTATCGGTGTGTAAATGGTCCTTTTAGGCGGTTGGCAGTTGTTGATGCTTGAAACCACAGGAGGGAAGATGGCGACACGTAAAATGCCGCAAGCCAAAATGCGCACTGTCACAAGGCGGGAGGTGAGCACGGCCCACGTTCCCTTCTCCTCATGCACGGACTCTTCTTCGTGCTCCGAGAGTCCTTTCTGCTGTGAAGTAGAGTTTTCACTAGTTTCCTTGACTCCTTTCACCCTTTCATTCCTCTTTTTCCTGCCTCTGGAACAAACTCCCTCACTCTCTTCAATCCTCCTCCTCTCTCCAGGTCTTTAAAACAGCTGTTCACTGCCATCTCTTATCTTTGTTCATGTGTTCATGAGGCCGACAGAGCTTGCCTTGTAAAATGTTAGGGATTGATCACAGGGTAAGTCACACACTGGGGAAAACCAACCTTAATCCTTGCACCAATCAGCACTGCTTCACTCCCCCACACCCCTGTGTGAAGAACCATTAAACAACCTCATGCTGCAGCTTCCCCACATACTGTGCATCGAGATTTCTCGAACACATCCACAGTCCATGCTACTTCCTTTGCAGTGCTACCTTTCCTGTGGTATTCTTTCACGTACCCCCCATAAACTTAACAATATTAAAGGTACTGTGCAATACAGTACTTAATTTGTTTTACAAAAATCCACGAATGCAAAAACCAAAAAAAACAACGCTAAATTACCCCACCATGTTTTTTTTTTTTACATCGTGGAGGCCATTCAGAGGTCTGGACCTCCGTCCCACGCTTAAATACACAAAACACTTGCGAAGCTTCGTGTTGATCTCATTTTGGCAACACTTCGATTCATTTATTTTCACGTTTAACCCTTCAGTTAAACCCATCACATCTGGAAAATGGTTTGCGAGTGAGTGCTGGTCATGTCAGCAAGCTGAAGAGGGCAGCCTTCAATATGGACGAGAATAATCAATGAATCGTTGGACCGATGGACAGGAAAATTTCAACACGGGAGCGCATCGGCCTGCAGGATTTTTTGTTAATGGTAATTTGGAGTCATAAGTCATGTGGTACAGGTGACATCTTCAAAAAAAAAAAAATTACTTCGCACCTCCACATCTCAAAAAGTACTGCACAGAAAAATGGACACGTCTCTCATTGTAAAGAACTCTCCATGCAGAATAACCCATGTGAATGATGTCATTCGTGATATCATAATTCACATGCCTCCTTTATGACATCATAATTCGACAAGTACAAAACTTCATCCGATCAGGATGAAATTTCCTGAGAATCATCTTGGGATAAATTGATTGGAGAAAAAAAAAAAGAAAAAAAAAACGTCATAGGTCACGTGGTTCGGCCACCATATTGTTTGAAGATAAAAGCCTGAAAAACCACAAAAATACGTTTCCTCTGAAATGGCTGAACAAATTGAGGCCAAACTTACCAGCAGGACCACATCCCCATGACAACCAAAACGTTTGGTTGAAGCTGACATCGTAGGTCACATGGTTTGGGAGCCATATTTCTTTGAAGCATAAACCTTTTAAACCTACCTCCTCCCTCATTTTTGATCATATCGAGTGGAAACTTCACACACATGTTCCCATGTCTGGAAGCTAAAACTACCTTTTGATATATATATATATATATATATATATATATATATATATATATATATATATACTGAAACGCAAAAGAAACTTACCACCTTTGAAACCTTTAAATATCAACAATAACACCGTGTAGTAAATGTGTGAACTTATTTGTTGGACAATAGTGTCCTCACTATACACTGTCACATATATACACTGTCAGACAAAACGGTCACGGATGGTCACTTGAACCTTCAATGGTCACTTCATAGCACAGCTGTTGAACAGCCGTTTTGACTGTCAGTGATTAGCCAAGGGGTACGGGATGATTTTAATGAGCTGCACGTGATGTCTTGATATTGGCTTTAAAAAGGCCAGTGCAAAATGGGCATTTCAATCAACATGCCACGATTGTCAAGGGATCAACGGCAGCGTGCCCTGGGCATGCTGCAAGGCGGATTGAGCTACCGTGAGGTGGCACGTCGCCTTGGCTGTTCACACCAGACGATATCGGCCCTGGTGGACAGAGACACCCTCCACAACTCTGCAGATGACAGACCTCGATCAGGGAGGCCAAGAGTCACCACTGCAACGCAGGACAGGCAGATGGTCCGAAGTCACCTGCGGGATCGATTCCGTCCAGCATCCCGCACTGCGGCAGAAACTCCGGGGCGTGCAAACCCACGGATCTCCAATGATACTGCACGAAGACGACTGCATGACTATGGTCTGACTGCCAGAAGACCA
>NC_136265.1:93222560-93237560 GCF_964187855.1 Myxine glutinosa
ACATACAACTCTATTATAGAGTTGTATTGTGGCGCCATCTAACATGTTCACTGACTTGGATGAGTATGTCTATGTAAGCTGGCGAGCTTTTCGGATATCGGAGTAATCTAACGTCAGTCTTTTTGTTCTTTCAGCTGAGATGGCCGGTGTCGAGGCGAAACGGGCGAAGATTGAACCTGAGTCCGGAACGTGCATCCTGTGCAGCAAGAAGTCGCCACTCTCTGAACTAAGCAAGGCAGCGGGCAACAGTTCTTGGAAGACATTGTGTGACGCAGCCGCAGTTAGAAACTTTTATCCAATTCTAAAGCTAGTCCAAGAAGGCGCAGTTGAACTTCCTAATATTCCAATATTATACCATAGGGCTTGTAGATCAGACTTCACTCACAAAAACCACCTAGCTACTTTGACCAATGCAGCTAGAAGTTCTTCAGTTGATACTGGCGATGCGGTGCGACGGCGATCATCACGGGAAGAGACAGGATCAACTTCAACGGTCTACGATGATAAATGCATTTTTTGCCAGCGTGCTTCAAAATTCATAAAAGGCAGTCGTACCCGTGAAACAGTTGTCTTGGCTGTTGAACTTCGAGCAGATAAGACAATAAGAGATGCTGCGACAGCTCGCAATGATGAGAGAGTTTTGGCATTGACTACACGAGATATGGTTGCAGCTGAGGCTCACTACCACTTCTCCTGCTATAGAAACTACACACGGCCCCAAAAACCTCAAGTAGAAACTGACATTGAAGATAATATCGAGAAAAAAGAAATGATACGATGTATATTCAATTTCATTCGCACTGACTTGTTCTTGAACCCGAGGATTGTTCCAATAGTTGATGTTGCAACAGATATCCTGTCTTCAGATACATTTTCAGTTGATGTTCGTGACTCCATCAAGAAGAATCTGCAGCGCACATTACAAAGAGAGTTTGGAGAATCGCTCATCTTCTTCAATGTGAAACACCGTGTATACTTGATGCCCGATAATCTGACAAAGCGAGAGATTGCTGCAGAGTGCGTAAACCTGAAAGCAGAAGTGAAAGCATTTGAACGAACGGACGGTGAAAGTAACATTGTGCGTGCAGCTACTTCACTGCGACACCAGATCAAAGATGCTCATTACAATGAACGTTGGCCGCCTCAGCCAGCAGAACTCACTTCAGATTACGTGAAGATACCAGATTCTCTTCGTGTATTTCTGCATACTTTGATTTGCGGGAGTGGGGGTAGCTCTGCGCGTGCCGACACACTGGTATGGTCGATGGCTCAAGATATCATCAATGCTGTACACCGGGGTACCATCAGAACATCGAAGCATGTCCTACTTCCGTGGGTCATGAAAACGCTCACCGGTAATACAGAGGTCATCAGAATATTGAATCGACTCGGGCACGGATGTTCGTACACAGTTCTGGAAGAAATCGAGACAGCGCTATGCATAGACAAATTAGCAAGTGTGGAGAAAGATACAGTACCACTTCCGTCACATGTGCACCCTTCGGTCCCGACTGTATTAGCATTCGATAACATCGACAGGCTAGAGGAATCGCTGAGTGGTGGCGGAACATCGCATCGCGTCAACGGTATCATCGTCCAACCGAAGTCGCAGTCGTGTTTGCCGCCCCAACCTCCATCGGCAGTATCCAAAGCAGATAAGAAGCGATCTATCCCATCATCCAGCGATTTAGTTCCAATATACAGCGGTGGGAAACGAGAGGGCCCACCTGCAATCAAGCCTGCAGATCTTTCTGACACTCTTGCAGGCGCAACATCCCTTGCGCAGCGCCGAAATCACGTATGGATTATGACTCGCATGCTGGAACCATGCGACCAGACAATCAGTTCGTGGACTGGTTTCAACATCATGACTAGAGATCGTGTTCAGGTGACGGAAGATGTAGTTGGCTACCTGCCGACTATAAACGCGCCTGCCACAGATATGGCAACAGTGCAAGAAATCCTCAGAGAAGCTCTGAACATCATGTCATCACTTCAGCTTGAGCGTATACCGGTGGTGCTAGACCAGGCACTATTTGCTAAGGCGACCGAAATAGCATGGAAAGATGTCGATCGATATGGAAGAATCGTGCTCATGATGGGGAACTTCCATACCATCTGTAACTTCATGTCGAGCATTGGGAAAATGTTTGGAGATGCAGGCCTTCGGGATGTAGCTGTTGAGTCAGGAGTAATCGCTGAAGGTTCCATCAACAGGGTTCTGGAAGGCAAGCAATACAACCGTGCTGTGCGACTCCACAAGTTGATGTACGAGGCACTAATGCGCATCATTTGGAAGGGCTTCCAGGTGTGGATAGAAAGCAATCATCCTGACAAGGAACCCCAGATTCGAAGCACTAACCTCAAAATTCGCAGCATCAAGGAGGATGTTTGCCACGAGACTCTCGCTGCTGCTCTCGATGATGATTCATGTGTACAGAGCTTTGACATGTTCGCGAAATACCTACATTTTCTGCGAACCAAACATGGAGACCTGGCTCGCTTCTGGATGATGTATATTGATATGGTAGAGACCCTGCTGGGGTTGATTCGTGCGGATAGAGAAGGCGACTGGATGCTTCACTTGGCTTGTGTCAGAAGAGTGATCCCTTGGTGTTTCGCAATGAACAAGGTGAACTATGCTAGATATCTACCAGTGTACTATGCACAGATGACGCAACTCCACGAAACATGCCCCGAGTTGTACAGGCATTTCAATCAAGGCTACTTCTCCGTACAGCTTAGACCAGGGAATCCATTTGCCAGAATCGCTGTTGATCAGACAACAGAAGAAACAGTAAACAAAGATACGCAAACAGCTGGAGGAACACGAGGTTTTAGTCTTCGACAAGGGGCTGTGTCACGATACTATCTAACTGCAGAAAATCGGGCTACTGCACTGAGGCAATTACGAGAAACTATCCTTGTGAATGGCAGCGACACATCTCACGCCAAGCACCCTGACTTGTCTACTTCTCGCATCAAACGTGATGAGTCTGGCGTCACAGCTATCTGTGATCTACTGGAAAATGACTGGACCAATCCATTCGTCACCGTCGACCGTCAGATTGCTCCTGCATACTGAATGGGTTGAAGTGCACTGTTGTGTGTAAGCTGCAGGGATGCTCCAACATGGTGCAGGATGATGCTATCGTGGCTCAGGATGCCAATGACTCTGATGGCGACTCTGATGATTAACTTTGTGTGCACTGTATATTGTATAGCATATGTTGTTCTCTATTATAATGCAGGCCAAATTGCCTGAAAATCTTTATAGACAGATAAACGGTTTAGCAAAATGTATAATTTGGAAGATCATACCGGTGTTATTTGACTAAAACATGACATGTTCAATGATACCTCCGCTTGCTTATTAGGAATATACATCGTATGGTGTTAAAATCAGCTCCATACGTCTTTCCAAACTCTAGTAATGAATAATTAATATAATTGGCGGCCATTTTGAAATCCAAGATGGCCACCAAAGTGCAGATTTCCTATGTAACAATTTCCGCCTGCTTATTAGATATCGTATGGTGTTAAAATCCTCTCCGTACGACATTCCTAACTTGCGTTATCGTCAGAATAGATAATGCCAGCGGCGGCCTAAGTCATTTTATGCCTCTTTACATTTATTTGTTGTAAACTCGTGGTGGATGATATGTTTTAGTTTTTGAGTTATTTTTATAGACAGAGAAACGGTGTAGCACAATGCATAATTTGGAAAATCATACCAGTGTTGTTTCACTAAAAAAAGTACAAGTCTAATAATAAAATATTGAAAAATATATGATTTTTTTTCGATAATTGATTTTTATAATAATTAATCTAAAACAAAATGCTTCATATTATTTTTTATTTAGACGGTACACATCGGACGTATATTTAGTCGTCAACCGCACATCGATAGCTAGTATAGAAGTCCAGATACACGTGCAACAATGTACCCCACCAAATGGGCATTTTCGAGCTGGGTGGTTTCAAAGATGGCGTCCATCCGGGCACTAAGCTACCGTTCTCAGATGTCCATCACACCTTTTCTGACACTTGAGACATTGGTCTAATGGAAAATCATAATGAGAATTACTCCCCCCGCCGGAGCATTACTTTTGGTCTGGCTCAAGGACTAATATATATATATATATATACAGTGGTACCTCGGCTTACGAGTGCCCCAACGTACGAGTTTTTCGGGATACGAGCCGTCGCTCGGGCGGTTTGTTGCTTTGGGATACGAGCCGAGATCCGATGTACGAGCTCAAAAAATTTATTTTTTTGAATTTTCCGGTTGTGGCTTCCGGTTCCGGTCACGCGGTTATCTTGCCGTGAAAGCATCTCTGCTTGGATATAAAACACGCAATCGTCGAAATACATGAGCGAGGAATCTCCTTGCTCCAGCCGGTGACGTCATCGGCGGGGATCCCCGCCTCCAGAGTGGCTGGTCACGTGACCGCCAAAGCGTGTCGCGCGTGCGGGTATAATGAGCTACACCTGTGGATCACGTGACCACGGAAGCACGCCTCGCTTGAGAGGCATGGCTTTCGGTTTGCGTTTTGCTTTATAAGGCGCGATAAATGGGCTTTTGAGTGTTAGCGGTTCATGGCGTTGACGGTTCATGGCGGTTCATGGCGGTTGACGGTTCATGACGGTTCATGACGGTTCATGGCGTTGACGGTCAAAAACCCATTACATCAATTTTACCAGGCACTGTACAGTAAGTACAGTGGACACCAAATGCACGGTGGAAGGCTAGAAGTAGAAGATCGTCCAAGACAAGTGAGAATAAGCCATACTTTGGAGGAGATGACGTCATTCGCTGGTCCGATAACCAAAGATGTGGTATAAAAAACCAGGTGAGCTAACAATGCAGCAATGAAGGAATTCGGCCAAGGCACCGGCACACAACGACCTACCTACATCGAAAGACTCAATGCCAATGGTGACAGAAGCCAAGACGGCCGGCTTAAACACCGCCGAAAGACCACGGTGTACCAACTTACGATGCAGAACATCTTGCACTTAATATGATGACAACAGGTGCCATCCTCTGACGTACCATTACAGGTACAGGTACAGTACACGTGAGCACAGAGCAAAAGTTCACTGAAACCGAGATTAAGAAAAAAGAAAAAACACCTCGTGGTCCGTGCTCGATATCCGAGTTTCAATCTTTTCAAACACATGATGCTCTCGGTCACGGTATCTCCTGCGAGCTGCTTCTCCTTCAACCACACAAACAACAACTTCTCCATATCTTCATGGATAGAGGTCCGGAGCTTTGAAATAATCGTAACGCCCTTGGCTGGCGTTATAGCCTTTATGGACTCCTTCTGCTTCAAAATCGTACATATCGTAGAAGGAGTACGATCGTACTGCCTCGCCAAGTCGACAACACGCACACCTCACCTGGCATGCTCTTCTCCTCTGCTTAATAAAACCAGTTTATTTCTTTACATTCTCTTGTATTATGTACAGTATATACGAGGTCGTGCTTGTTTATACATTATTTGTTATTTATAAAGTACATTTTTGTTATTTAAAAGCACCTAACAAAAAAAATTGGTGTTTTTTTTTTTAGGCTGGAACGGATTAATAGCATTTCAATGCATTTGAATGGGAAAATTTGCTTTGACTTACGAGCGATTTGGCTTACGAGCTCCGTCACGGAACGGATTAAACTCGTAAGCCGAGGTACCACTGTATATATATATATATATATATATATATATATATATATATATATATATATATATACACACATATATATATATATATATATATATATATATATATACACATATATATATATATACACATATATATATATATACACATATATATATATATATATATATACACATATATATATATATACACATATATATATATATACACATATATATATATATATACACACATATATATATATACACATATATATATATATATATATGTCAAGTAGTAGATTTGTTATTGCCTAAAGTTCAGTTATAGACGTTGGGTGCTAATGTGTTGTGATTTGTATGATGTCTAAAAGTGCTGTTTCATAAAGTGGATAAAGGGTTTTTGCTTCGTTTTGGTTTTGGATGAGGAGGGGCTTGGAGTGAGGTCATGCTGAACGGGTTGTATACGTGTGCTTTTTTCGAGGCTGGTCGTAAAACCACGCCCACATGCGCTTGTTTTAGCGTAATGCAAGTAGAATGACATGAACCTATCGTTAACTATATATATTTTGTTTTAATCTCAGCAAACGCATGACTCTGTATAAACATGCTTTGGATTACTCATGTACACAAACCCATAAAATATATGGGTTTGTTTGGCTAAGCATACACTCTTCTCTTTGTGAGTTACAGTTCTGTTTTCTCGGAGCCCAGAAAAACAATTGATAAGGACGGGCTGACTCCCCCGAATGATAACGGTGGGAGGAACCTCTCCCAGTGTTGTTTGTTCCCTCGGAGATTTCCTGATAAAACGTGTCCCTATATAAATGGACTGGGAATCAATGTGTTTTCAGGAAGGCTTGACTTGGCATGTTCTTGCTGTAGATTGCTGTAGACGTCGGTCTCCTCCGGATCCGTATAAGTTGGTTATTAATAAAGCTGCGCCATTTTTCAGGCTATTTGTGGACTTCTTTTGCAAACGAAGAGCTGATTCTTCACAGATGGTACCAGGAGTGGGGTGTCAACAGACGCGGAGGACGGGAAACGGAGCCCGAGGGACAGGAGGAAGGCTGACCTGAGGCCGGCGCCGGCACGTTGATTTGATTAAAGGTGGGAGTTGTTTTATATCAGAGGGCTATTATTCCAAATTCGTACCTTCCTCCCTCGCGCGGGTTCAGTCTCCTTGTCTTCCCCGCTGTCTGCACTCGAACAGAAATTGTAAGTAGAGGCTCATTTAGGCCTCAGAATGGCGTAGCTTTGTTAAAGCCAGGATAAATAAATAATAGTAAGGATACAAGTAAGGATTTAACAGGAAGCTTAAAGTTACAGTTAGCACCAGGAGGGGAAAATGAGGTCGGACAGCCATATAGGCTGAAACCAGGTGGCCAAGATTTTTCCAGGAAGGAACAGCCCAGAGACAAGATGGGGTATGCCATTGCATGCCAGGGAACGAAGGGCTGTGGCTAAACTTAGATAAAAGGCCATAGGTTAACTTAGAAGGCCAAAGGGACATGGCCAGGAAAAGGGAAATGCGTAGGTACCAGGTAGGTTTGACAAGAAGGTAGTGACAACTACGAGGTCAAAATTGAAGCAGGAGCTGCATTGTAGGAATTTGAAGCTTCAGAGCCAAAGGAAGCAAGTTCAGGAAGCAAAGTTCAGGACAAAACAATTAAGGAGGTAGTTAAGCAAGCAAATCAGCGGCTAATGCCGCTCGTCCATAATCCGGACCAAGACCCCGCGAAAGGGGAGGTAGCCACCATGCCCCCAACCCCCCCCCAAGACCTGAGCTCAGCCCCGGGGCTCTAGGCAACACCCCAACACCCCCCGCCCTGCCTCCCCTTTCCACCTCAACCCACCCCCCGTCCAAACCCGTCCCAAAAAATCCTTTTCCTTGAATGAGAGACGTAACATGAATGAGGAATGAATGTATATTGGGATGTTAATTGACGTGTGTGTCTGGCCAATGTGTTTGTCTGTGTGTCATGTGCAAAGCAGAGGGTTTCGGTGTGAAACTTTGTAAGCGATCTGCTCGACTTGGGGGAAAGTCAGGCCGGGAATGTCCATTTTAACGTCTATCCGAGAGAACAGGCGAGGTCCTGAACTGAGTCCGGATTTTCATCTGTTTGGGAGTTGTTTGGGAAGCGAATTGATATAAATCGGGTCAGGAAAGCACCCGGAGTGCCCTTGTCGATCTACTGTTGATATGAAGCGGTTTCTTGGAGATGGTTGCAGAATTCGAATCAATATGTGTGTTTTACTTGAATTGAAGAGTTCATTCAATGGCAGATATTGTGGATTGTATGTGTGGGATGTATCGCTGAGGCAGCTCACCTTTGGAATTGGTGTCATATAGTGCATTTTGGGTCAGGGAGGTCAAGCGTCGGAGATCCTGTTAGCTAGGGATGAGTTCTGACAGCTCAATGTTCTGACAGCTCACTACATGTCAGGTAGTAGATTTGTTATGACAGCACTTTGTTATGACAGCCGACTGCATGTCCCAACGCGAGGTAAACCCCGCCGCGAACGCGAATAGAGCGGCGTGCAGGGAGTGTTGGGATTCGTGTGGAGGCACGAGGGTGCGCGCCAAGACGGGGGGCGGCGTGGCGTCATCGCGTTAAGATGGTAGTGCCAGGTCAATCGGCGATCTCTGAATTTAAATCGGATTTTTGTCATGTGTGTTGTGAAATTAAACGTCTATCCGAGAATCCTGGCTTTATTCGTTTTATTAAAATGTGGTACAAACCTGTGTTTCCGCCGTGCGGCTCCGTGGAAGTTTGGGTAGAGGGATATTGGGTGTTCAGACAGGAGCCAAGCGAGCCGCGAGTCACGGGTGTGCTGTATGAGGTTGCTCAGAGTGCCGGCGATAACTCGCCCACTCTCAGAGGAAGTGTGTGCCCAAATGCATTGTGGGTCATTTCGACTTTGCTGGATGTCGGACGTTCACATGTCAGTATCTTGTCAGAATCTTCTTCTTCATATCATGTCCTTCATCCTTCATCTTCTTGTCAGAATTAGACATGAGTCATGAGCCATGTCGGAATAGTGGCCGGCTGTGACATATATGCCAGGCAATGTCACAGGACGAATACGTTATTTAAGATGGATTTATAAGATGGATAGATGGATGGATTTATTTAGGATGGTTAAATTAAACGATTTCTAGACAGAGTAATTAATTTCCGGAGCCAAATTCCAACAGGAAGTCTTGTTCATACAGTAAGGTACAGTGCGGAGTGGCGGCTGGAAGATGCATCGAAGCATTTGGGATGATCGATGCGCCGGACAAAGGGTATGCTGGCGAACGATGCTGATAAGGTTAAGTTATTAAAACACATATGGGTCTGAGGGCAGATAATGTGGGACAAGCTGCCTCACGGGCGCTGCAGGGAGAGTATTTGGAAATTCAATAATTTGAGCAGAAATGTCACGTTTTCAACAGAACGCTGATCCGAGGAAGGAGGACGGTCGAGGTTTCAACTGTCGGTATGTGGTGTGGCTTGTGCCAAGGTGTGGACGCGAGGAGGTGCGTTGATGAAGCGTTGTGCGAACGAGGAAGGATGTGCGATGGGCATTGTGAAGCACGCCTCGTACGGAAGGTCCTTGGACGGATTGTGACGGTTGTTGGATTCGTAGGAGCTAGCATTTTGCGATGTAGAGCCTCAATAAGGGTCATTTGTCTGTCTGGATGTGGTTCCTGCAGGGAATGACGCCGGACTTGTATTATTTGCGGAAAAATAAAGCGCTGGTTACCCCAATTCGAAGTTTGACCTTTTAAAGTTTAGTTGACCTTTGTTCGAGATATGCAAGGGAAAGGTCAGAGGTAATTCACTAACCTTGGAAGAACGACAGGCGGAGTCAGTCTACAGGGTGTTGCTTTAACGACAGGATATAGAACCTAAATCTGGGGAGAATATCGGGACATTATATTGTGGGTAAAACCAAAATCATGTACATAATTAGTGGACAGAGAATACAGTACGCTTGGAATTTAATTTAACCGGGCCGAGCGGTGGGGATTTGAGATGGATTTAAGTCATGTCAAGAGGAGGACATTTGTGAGGATGAAGAGATGCAAGTAACGTGGATTAAATTGTGGTATCACGAGCTGGGTGCCAGAGATATTGTGGTTATTATAACTCACTGATTATAGGGGGCGCCGGGCGCACCGAGTACAGATCGGGTTGCATGATGGAGCACGCAGGCATGGATTTTGGCTTTGCGAGGCCCCGGATAGAAATTGGCATTTCGATGCTGTGGATTATATTGTACCTGCCCGGAAAGGGGATGTCCTGTGCTGGGGCTGGCGACATGCCTCTGTTATTTGTCTGTCTGTCGGTCTGATTGTAAGTCTTTGGTACTGGGAGGGCTAATTGAGTGCTCAGGCGTCATTGTTCCATGGAGGCAGGAGCTGTGAGTCACAAAATGTAAATGTAACACAGAGAGATGAACAGGACAACAACGGAGTTTATATGGACGGGTTTGGGGATGCAACTTCGTCCGGGGGTTTTGGTCCAGCCTGCAAGGAGTCCAGGGGCTTGTTTTAGGGCTGGGTCGCCAAAAATGGGATGCTGTGCCCATCTGGATGTAAAATTATCCATCAAGGACGGGGAATAATGTGCAGTGTGATTGGGTAAGAGGTAAAGGCCATAAAACACCAACCCCATGAGGAACGAAATAAATGGAGAGATGTTGGGATCACATGATGGTTGGGATTGAAGAACAACCTACTGGGATTTCAAACCTGTGTTTGGGTCTGGGGCAACTGGGTGATGGGCAACAGTGTATGAGTGAGTAATTATGATCTGTTTAAGTGTAAGAGGCGGTGGAGAAGAATGGGGTGATGAAAAGTTATTTGTTTAGTGTGAAGTAGGTTGGTTGCTTATTTGTCACAGTAAGATGAGAGTTGTGTTTTTAAGCTTGGTCTTTGAATGAATTGTTGCTTGGAACGTGTTGATTGGAAAAGTGATTTCTGATCGCTGATCCGATCTGGTTTTGAATTGTTTGATTTAATTTTGAATTGATTGGAGGTAATAAGGAGTTGTGTTGATTTCCTGATTTGAGTTCATCTGGAAACGAAGACAGATGGGATTAATGTGTATATCAGGAACAATTTGGAAAAGAAATATGGATATATGACATTACTAAAATATAACCAAGCAATTGAGAGTTCTTGGGTTAATGGGATATAAATAAATGCATCTACAAGTTGATGGTTTATAAAAATTTAGTTCTGGATGATACTTAAACGATGAACAATGTTGGCAATATACAAAGAATGTGACTTGTTTTTTGGGGGGAAAACATGTGGTTTAAATTTGGTTGGCTAAGTTTTAAAGATGGAGATGTTTCGCAGAACTCTTATGATTATTTACATGAGTGGTGGACTATTCCATGGCGAAGCATTTTTCAGTTTTTATGATTAAGGTTTAAGGTCTTTATGATCTGTTTAGTGTATTTTTCAAAGGAGAGGGTTTTGGTCAATGAGGATGCCAAGATTCCGGATGTGGATACTGGGAAACCATCGATGTTGGGGGGAATGAAGATTAATTCAGATTTAGCGTAGTTAAGTTCGAGGAAGCTGATCTGAAGCTAGAATTTTATTTCAGTTAGGCAGTTTGTCTGGATAGAGTGGGTGGTGGTGGAGCACGATTTGGTGGAGATGAAAAAGCTGGATGTCATCGGTGAAGCAGTGGAATTGGAGACCATGGTGCATTGGCTATGGTGCATGACGGATTAAGTGACCAAGGGGGGATAGGTACAGGACGAAGAGGAGGGGGCCAAGAACTGAACCTTGGGGGACACCTTAAGGGGGAGTGAATTGTGGTGATTAAGCTGTTGTAGATGCTGTCAATTTTGCTTTGGATGAATGGTCCAGGAAGGAAGGAGGGTGCAGGTGGCACCAGGTGTGAGTGCACAGGTGTGCACCAACAGGTGTGTGGAGCAAGGTGGTGGTATCCAGGGAGCTGAGGAGTTTGTTCACGTTGTAAAGTTTGTTTATTTATTTGTTTATTTAGTTTGTTTATTGTAGAGAAGAGTGCTTTTGGGATTCCGGAGCCAGAGTGGATAATTTGAGGGTAGTAGGTGGAGTAGAGGACATCTTTGCAGTGCTGTAGGTGGTCCATGTGGAGCTTGGGAGTGAACTGATTTGGGTTTAATAGGCACAAGCTGGTCTAAACAGGGTGAGGAGGATGGCGTGATTGATGATGTCAAAGGAGGCGTTGAGGTGAGGAGGATGAAAATGTTGAGGTTGCCGGCATCAGAGGAGAGAAAAGGTCGCTGGTGATTTTGAGGAGAACAGTTTCAGTACTGTGGCTGGAGCAGAATCCGGATTGGGATGTTTCATACAGGTTATTGGCAGAGTGGTGATGTTTGAGTTGAGTGGCCACAGCACGTTCCAAAACTTTTGACAGAAAGGGTAGATTGGAGATGGGTCTGAAGTTATTTAGGGTGTCAGGGTTTAGTCCAGGGTTTTTCCAAAATGGGGGTGAAGTTTCACGAGTTTTTGGGGAAATCGGTATGTGAAGCTGGATTAAGTTGGAACTGCTTGATGAGCCATGGAGATGGATTGGGTTTTGTTGTTGGTTGTCTGGGAGTTCGGTTGTTGCATTGCCAAAGGTTTCTGTGTGGTGGACACACTCGTTGGCTGTTGTCTTGTGTGACGTGGATGGAGATGTATGTGGCTGTGTGTGGCTGCCTGGAGGGGAAGGCGGCTACAGTGGTTGATATTGGCTGTGGGTTGTCCGGGGTGCTTCGATTTGCATAAAGGGTGAAGATTGGGATATTACATTATTTTAAGTAAGTATTGGTATGAGTAATTACATAAGTAATTATGAGTATTAGTTATGAGTAAGTGATTATTTTAGTAAAGTTACATGTTTCGCTGTGTTGTGGATCTGGGGACAAGCTAGTTTGATGGGTACCCTGGGGTCTTCGGCGTGTCTATGTGTTTGTCTGGCTGTTACACTAGACTCTGGGATGTGTTTTCATGAGACGAATTTCAGAATTGATGACAATTCAGTGAGTATGGTGGACAACGTGAAGTGGCTGGTGTGAAGGAAGGGGTTGGGAAAGATGGACCCCCTTCACGAATACCCAGTAGGGTAGCTTAATTTCAGACATAACAGTGAGAATCTATTGTGAGCGAATCACAGTGGGTGAGGAAAACATTGTGTGTGACCAGACACCAGAACTGACCAGAATTGAAATTGGAAGTAGACCAGGTTATTTCTATTATTTGTTTATTCGTGAAAATAAATAAATAATAGGGGGAGGTTCATGGAGGTTAATGGTGGTTTGTTTGTATTAATCGAGGTTAATGGTGGTTTGTGTTTGTGTTAATGGAGGTTAAAGGTGGTTTGTTTGTGTTAATTCTAGTTGAAACTCTCACTGAAGTAATTTTCGTTTATTTTTATTTTTTGATTCGATTTGAGAGTTGAGATGATTGATTTTTTATTAATTTTATAATTTTATTTTTATTGATGTTGGAAACAGGTAATGGGATGCTGTTGGAAACAGGTAATGGGATGCTGAGAGAAGGATGGAATTTAATTTGAATTGGACTGGATTAAATGGGATTGAATTTAAAAATTGAATATTGAATAAAATTGGATCCACTTGGAAAAAAGTGGATTAGGAAATTGGAGACCTGTAGACCAGGCGCTCCCAGGAGACTTGTGGATCAGGTGTTCCACCAGAGGAAAAAGACCAGGTGTTCGTGGAGCACTTCACCTGCAAGAACGCCTTGGAACCAAGGTGGAAGGGACCAGTCCAGGTGTTGCTGACTACACCAACGGCAGTCTTTTGCAAGGGCAAGACTTCGTGGATCCACGCCACGCACTGTAAGTTGGCCATACAAGCACCAGACACCACACCCCCAGAACACAGTAAGGATGGGCCTAATCATAGGTACAATACTATTGATGGCGACAGCAGCTAGGGGAAACTCCGATTCCAATAGATGCGAAAACGAAACCCGACACCTCACCGTAACATGGGGACAAAGAGTATCACCACCATGTTTCGAACAGAAAGCCCTGCACACAAATTGGGTGAACATAAATTGGCTAGCACTGTCGGCAGGGCCTGGACGCGTTGGCATGATACTACAAAAGCAACGAGAGTTCCGGGAAGACGGGCAAGCTAGCATTAAGACCTTGGCCCAACCAGGATACCAATGGGGAACCCCTGATTTTAAGCTACAAACACGCACACGCCTAGGGAAAGACATGACCATGCAGGTCCGGTGCAGCGTCTGGACCCCTGGCGCGGCCGGTGGCGAAAGGAACTACATACCATGCATCGAATACATACTACACCACAGCAACCCCAGGATAAGGCCCCAAAGAGGGGGGAAAACACATATCGGAAAGTGGCCAGGGAGGTGGCAACAATTCAAAATAGGACACATTGCTGGTCGTGCATGCGCTTTCCCCAAGCAGGCACCACAGGAATACACATGATAGTGCTACCTCTGTCCCTCAATGACCTCTGCTCACAACCTATCGATTCCCCATGTTTAGTCACCACGCTGGAAAGAGAAGGGGTTGACAACGGCAAGAGTTGCAATCGACAATTTAATTATCGCCCGTCAATGATTGCCCATGTGGCCGAGAGGCCTGCCCCCGTCTGGGTCAAACCACAGAAAGGGAGGGTCTGCCTCCAGGGTTCCGGCCACTTGCGTATGGGAGAATCAGAATGCGCCTACACTCTCCCCGGGAAGCTGGGACAAGGGAGCTCGGGGATTACATTACGAATAGTACTGCAAGATAAACACAACCACAACATAACGGCTATAACATTCTTTAGGGGGGTTAGTAGGATTAATGGGGTGGTAAAGGGACTCCAGGGCTTATCCACCCACCTGGTCCCACCCCATGGGACAATGTTTATATGCGGCGACAAGGCTTACCCCTATTTACCAAATAATTGGGGGGGCACATGTTATCTGGGTTCAGTCCTTCCTGACGTTGAGATACTGGATGAGCTAGACCCAAAGTCCTTGGACAGGCGTAATAAGAGGTCAGTCATGAATGAAGATGGAACCACTAAACTACACGGGAGCCTATGGGAAAAGGTGTTTGGTTTCTTCTTCCCAGGAGCGGGCACAGTCATGGATAGTTTCCGAATAGACAAATTGGCTTTGACCCTAGAAAAGGTGGCAAACGACACCGCTACGGCTCATGACATACTATTGGATCGATCGGATCGCGCGCGAAAATTCTTATACATTTAGCTGGCTCACTGACTGGTTCCAGGGATGGACGGGCACCATAGTGAAGTGGTTATTGACCGCACTGGCTGTGATAATCGGGGTAGTAATTTGGGGGGCACTAATGAA
>NC_136265.1:93245060-93377560 GCF_964187855.1 Myxine glutinosa
GGAGGCCAAATCCCATATCCGCAATAATATATACATATATATATATATACATATATATATATATACATATATATATATATATACATATATATTGTTACGGCCCGCGGATAAGGATGTTGGTTTGCCGAGCGGATGGCACCGCGGCCTAACAGTTACCCCGATTAACCCGATCCCCGAACGTTGGCCGAATCGCGCCACAGCTATTCAATATGGAAAAGACAAAAGCGACACGGATGTGAAGAAGAAGAAGAAGAAGGCGAAAAGGTTGGAAATACTAATATAATTTATTTCTATTTACACCCAAAAATAACCAAGGAGAAGGAAAGATAAGAAAATAATATACAGAAGATTTTAGAGACACAGTGCAACGCTAGCTTATACGAGCTGAATTAACTACCCAGGGACAAAACAAACAGAACAAACTCACGTACACCAAAAGGATGGAAAGGCAGGAGGTGGATGGCTGGAGGGAAAGGAAGGTCCTAGGGTCCTGCAGCACGATCGGCCCGTTTAGCAGCCGCCGTTCCTTCGCGCCCTGCTCAAAACCGCCGTCCAGGCCCCAAAGCGGCTGTTGAGTGTTGTTGTTGCTGCTGTGGCCGCCGCTGCTGCTGCTGCTGCTGCTGTGGACGTCGCGTGCTTTGCCAGGACTACAACAGGCTTTGTGCTTCCCTGGATGATGATCTCCTTAATGTTCTCTATGTTCTTTTGCTCACATGCCAGCCTCGGACTCTGTTCGGAAAAGCACCAGCTCAGGAACAAACATCGGCCCACTTGATCAGCCGTTGCTGTGGTCCAAAGCTTCCTTGGGTGATCTCAATGTACTCTTGTCAAAGCTCATCTGCTTGGGGAGCGTCCCGCGGCAGGTTATATAGGCCCGCCCCTCAACCTTCGCGAACCTCCTTGATGTTTCTCTCCACACCCTCTCCAAGTCCAACCCCTTGTTCGTGGTTGTTGAGTGGGGCTGACTCACTCCTCCCCTCTATGACGAGGTGGGGACCCGCCTTTCTTCCCCGATCCGAGCACATGTTCAATGGTGGTTTTGGAGGGGATGTAATTGGCAATTGAGGCTTGCAATGAAAGTTTTGGGAGTGGGAATGGGGATGAAGAATGAAGGGAATCTATCTATTTCACTTGGTGCAATGGAGTGTCATCTTAATGGGAGACAAGGCCTTACCCTAATACACATAATAAAGATATATCTATCAACCAGGGGAAATCTATGATTGGCTGACGTGTATGCTTTATGGACTAATTATGGACGCCCTTTGACCTTTACACAACTCTGGAGGCAGGAGGGTCCAGACTTAAGCAATATTAATAAACACACAATAAAAAAAATACAATCCTCATATCCACAACAATATATACATATATACATATATATATATATATATATATATATATATATATATATATATATATATATATATATATATATATATATATATATATATATATATATATATATATATCATATATATATATATATATATATATATATATATATATATATATATATATATATATACTATATATATATATATATATATATATATATATATATATATAGTTACGGATCTCTCCGTCGGCCTTCTCCCCTTAAGAAGGGGGGGGGGTCAATCCCCTTTTCCGCGACTGACCGACGTGAGTCCTGGGGGTCCAACGCTCCTCCCGGTCGGGAGCAGCCAGGGTATTTGGTCTACAAAAGGTCCCAAGGACCTGAGTGCCACTCCTGACCGCGAGCAAGGGAGGGACTCCCGCTCGAACCCCGGTTTTAGATGTTAGAATTGCCGAGCGGTGTTAGCAACCCGACGTTCGAGCCATTAACAAAGACGAAACCCGATCCTGAAACGTTGGCCAAATCGTGCCACAGGTGTCCAATGAGGGAAATCACAAAGACGACGGATGTAAGGGAAAGAAAGGCAAGGTAGGAAGAACAAATCTAATTTATTATTATTATTTACAAATCAAAATAACCAAGGAGGAAGAAGGATAAGAAAATAACGACAGAAAGAAGCAAGGAGACACAGTGCAATATTAGCTTATATATGGCAGTCTTACTTACACCCCAGGACAAGACACACAAAACAGACGACAATCAAACTCAACACGAATGGGGGATGAAGGCAGGAACGATTGGCTGAAGGAGAGGAAGTTCCAACTGGAACCGGAGCATGGTCGGGCCGGGAGTGGGCAGCCGCCGCCCCTTCTCGATCGGCACGTTCAGCAGCCTCCGTTCCTTTGCGGCAACGGTCGAAACTGCCGTCGAAGCTCAAAGCTGTGGTGTTAAAGCTGCGGTGGTTCAAAGCTCATGGGACATCCCTCTCTCCTCTCCTGGATCACGCAGCTCGTCTCAGGTGCGTCGAGTGCTTTCCAAGGGCTCATCTCTCGTTGGGGGCGCTCCGCCGCGGGTTATATAGGCCACACCCTCGAACCTTCGCGAACCTCCCCGATCGTTCTCTCTCCGCCCTCTCAAGCCAAACCCCTTATTACTTGTTGTTCGGGCTGGCTCACTCATATATATATATATATATATACCCCAAACCCAAACATAAGGGGTTTGGCTTGAGAAATATATATTGTTACGGACACGACTTATTGAGATGTTATGCTGGGCCGAGCGGAATGGCCGCCGTGTTCGCACAAGTTACCCGATTACACTCGAACGTTGGCCGAATCGCGCTATGCTAAATCAATGAAGGAAAGGACACAACGGCTGGGTTAAATGACACGACACCAGGGGTACAGTTCTCAAGACCTCCGGAGGAGGTTATAATATTGGGTTGCAGAACGTTTAGATCTACACGGACAAGAGGTACAGCACAGAAAGGTGGGCACTTAAACACGGTCTTATCTTAGCCCCGACAGACCACAGATAAACGGGACAAGACTGACTCACACAGGGATTGATGGCAAGGAGGGGCAGGTAGTCGATGGCTCAAGGTGCACCTTGGCTCAGGGGCAGAATCGACCCGGTCCGGTCCGGTCCAGAGATGCGGGAGGTATCGTCGCGCTTGGAGGTGACGTCACCTCCGTCTTCCTGTCCATATCCAGCGGGGAGTGACACGCCCTCGGCTCGTTAGCTCCGCCCCAGATGGAATCGGTCCGCCGCTTCTTATTGGGTGCGGGGGGTTACCGGGCTCCGCCCTTGACGAGGAGCTGACAGTCAGCCCCTGAGTGGTAACCCCGTCGGAGCACATGGTCAATGGCGGCTAACCAAGCCGGAGTGAGGACGCGCACTCCCCGCGCCGCTGTTGTTGTTGTTGTTGTTGGTGTTGTGGTTTCAGGAGGAAGAGATGCGGGGAGGTATTGGGAGGTCCTAAACTTACTACTGGTGCCATACAATCACATTCTGGTGCAACGAAGAGTCAGAATTAATGGAAACGAGTCCTTAACTGACATAGACTAAGAATAACTAGCAAGATGTCCTAAAGTTGTCTACGTGAGATGCGGTGAACCTGGGCACGACATTTAATGGGGGAAAAAGGGGAAGGTCGGGGCTACAGAGTGTTGTTTACAGACAATGGGACTAGGGAATGGGGGATTGGGGATAGTTGGGGAGTATTGGGGAAATAGGGGAATATTTACAAGCGGATATGGATGGGGGCCAAATCCCATATCCGCAACAATATATATATATATATATATATATATATATATATATATATATATATATATATATATATATATATATATATATATATATATATACAGTCATCCCTCGTTTATCGCGGGGGTTACGTTCCAGAACCCCCCGCGACAGGTGAAAATCCTCGAAGTAGAAACCATATATTTATTTTATTATTTTTATATATTTTAAGCCTTTAAAAACCCTCCCCACACTCTTTTAAACCTTTCCCACGCTCTTATGAACCCTTTCTGCACTCTTAAACACACTTTTGAGACCCATCCTTAGTCCTTACGTATTAGAAAAATATTTGTACAACTGTACGTGTATATATAGCTGTACAGTACATTGATGCAAGTTCTTTTATAATTGCAATTAATTAACAAACAAACATACACATATGATCATGGAACTACACAAGTACAGTACAACAAAGTATTTTTACATTGATGCAAATTGTGTTTTTGAAAGCAAAAGGCAATAATTGACAAAAGTGCCTTTAATCAAACCTGAGGCCTAAGCATACAGAAGTCTTCATGAGCTATTCAAAATAGAGATGATTAATTTTGAAAATTAATAAGAAATGCATTAGCTTCCTCTTGCATATGCAGCAGCTTCCTGATGGTTAATTTGTCGGAAGCAGTGGGGGGTGGAGAGGAGGTGAGGAGGGTGGTTATTCCTGATCTGATGCAGTGATGAAGCAGATATCTCATCTGTATCAAAAGGTAATGACCGAAAAATCCCATCCTCCACAACCTCGGTCATTCATGTTACTCAGCGACTTAATTTAATTGCAGCTTCAGACAACATCATCGAAATCGTCATCATGATCATGTGTCTCTAAGTTGTAAACATAAGTTATTGTAAATTAGAGGTTACCCTAAGTATGATGACTCTTAAAACCATATTGATCATTAAACTGCAGGACACAGTTTGGCATCAACCTTGCAAATTACTTAAAGTAGCGAAGAACCGTCCAAGAACCCTCCTTACGGATGGGTTAATTACCCCCAGAATCATGGACAAGATAATTACCCCCAGAATACAGGACTTTCAAAATGCGCGATTCTTTGTCTACTCATTTATAATGCGTATTTTATTTCGATTTTCTGTGATATTCTTTTAATATAGGTTTTAATTAATGTGTTATATTTTTATTTTTATTATTATTAATTTTTTAGGCTAGAAAATGCTTATTTTACCGCAAAGATAATTAAAATCTAAAAAAATAAAAATACCTTTCGGCCGCAGAATCCCGCGATATAATTTTACATATACTAGCGAGAAAAGCCCGCGATGTACCGAAGCCGCGAAAAGTGAAGCGCGATATAGCGAGGGATTAATATATATATTTTATCCACGGAAACATTGAAAAGCCCACTGTGTGCACAACACCGCCAATACCATGAGATCCAATGCTCATCACCAAGATGTTTAAAACCCAAAATCTCCACAACTCTTCCTCAACTCATCAAAATGTTTAATATTTCAAATCTCCACAACATTTCCTCGACTCACCAAGATGTTTAAAACCCAAAATCTCCACTCATCAAAATGTTTAATATTTCAAATCTCCACAACATTTCCTCGACTCACCAAGATGTTTAAAACCCAAAATTTCCACAACTCTTCCTCCACTCATCAAAATGTTTAAAACTCCAAATCTCCACAACCTTTCCTCGACTCACCAAGATGTTTAAAACTCCAAATCTCCACAACATTTCCTCGACTCACCAAGATGTTTAAAACTCCAAATCTCCACAACCTTTCCTCGACTCACCAAATGTTTAAAACTCCAAATCTCCACAACATTTCCTCAACTCACCAAGATGTTTAAAACTCCAAATCTCCACAACCTTTCCTCGACTCACCAAATGTTTAAAACTCCAAATCTCCACAACATTTCCTCGACTCACCAAGATGTTTAAAACTCCAAATCTCCACAACCTTTCCTCGACTCACCAAATGTTTAAAACTCCAAATCTCCACAACATTTCCTCAACTCACCAAGATGTTTAAAACCCAAAATTTCCACAACTCTTCCTCCACTCATCAAAATGTTTAAAACTCCAAATCTCCACAACTTCTTTGAAATTCCAACTTCTTTCCTGGAAGTCCTGGCAGTGTCCATATGTTTTATACCTCTCCCACCGCCCCCTTCCCATGCCCCCCCCCCCAAAGCCCTCGCCCTCTCTCAGATCTCTTGATGTCTCCATGTCTCTCGGTCCCTGCTCTCAAATGTTGTGTTTGTGTCCTTCCCCCTCTCTCCCCATCTTGTCTACCGCTCCCGATGTTATATGTTTTATGTGTCGGTTTGTGTTTCTGTGTGATTAATGTTCGCTCTTTCACGAGCCTCGATCTTGTATACAAAAAAAAACAAAAAAAAACAAAAAAAAAAAAAAAAAACTCTTCCTCCACTCACGAAGATGTTCAAAACCCAAAATTTAGAAAACTCTTCCCCAATCATGAAAATGTTTAAAACACGAAATCTCCACAACTCTTCCCCAACTGACGAAGATGTTTAAAACCCCAAATCTATACCATTTCCTCCACTCACGAACATGTTTAAAACCCAAAATATCCACACCTCTTCGTCCACACATGAAAATGTTTAAAACCCCAAATCTATACCATCTTCCTCCACTCACAAAGATGTTTAAAACCCAAAATATCCACAACTCTTCCTCCACTCACAAACATGTTTAAAACCCAAAATATCCACAACTCTTCCTCCACTCACAAACATGTTTAAAACCCAAAATATCCACAACTCTTCCTCCACTCACAAACATGTTTAAAACCCAAAATATCCACAAATCTTCCTCCACTCACAAACATGTTTAAAACCCAAAATATCCACAACTCTTCCTCCACTCACGAACATGTTTAAAACCCAAAATATCAACAACTCTTCCTCCACTCACAAACATGTTTAAAACCCAAAATATCCACAACTCTTCCTCCACTCACGAACATGTTTAAAACCCAAAATATCCACAACTCTTCCTCCACTCACAAACATGTTTAAAACCCAAAATATCCACAACTCAAAATATCCACAACTTTTCGCTCTTTCACGAGCCTCGATGTTGTATACAGAAAAAAAAAAAAAAAAAAAAAAAAAAAAAACTTCATCGACTCACAAACATGTTTAAAACCCAAAATATCCACAACTCTTCCTCCACTCACGAACATGTTTAAAACCCAAAATATCCACAACTCTTCCTCCACTCACAAACATGTTTAAAACCCAAAATATCCACAACTCTTCCTGCACTCACGAACATGTTTAAAACCCAAAATATCCACAACTCTTCCTCCACTCACGAACATGTTTAAAACCCAAAATATCCACAACTCTTCCTCCACTCACGAACATGTTTAAAACCCAAAATATCCACAACTCTTCATCGACTCACGAAGATGTTTAAAACCATAAAAATCTATACCATCTTCCTCCACTCACCAAGATGTTTAAAACCCCAAATCTCCACAACTCTTCCTCCACTCACAAACATGTTTAAAACCCAAAATATCCACAACTCTTCCTCCACTCACGAACATGTTTAAAACCCAAAATATCCACAACTCTTCCTCCACTCACGAACATGTTTAAAACCCCAAATCTATACCATCTTCCTCCACTCACGAACATGTTTAAAACCCAAAATATCCACAACTCTTCGTCCACACATGAAAATGTTTAAAACCCCAAATCTATACCATCTTCCTCCACTCACAAAGATGTTTAAAACCCAAAATATCCACAACTCTTCCTCCACTCACAAACATGTTTAAAACCCAAAATATCCACAACTCTTCCTCCACTCACAAACATGTTTAAAACCCAAAATATCCACAACTCTTCCTCCACTCACAAACATGTTTAAAACCCAAAATATCCACAACTCTTCATCGACTCACAAACATGTTTAAAACCCAAAATATCCACAACTCTTCCTCCACTCACAAACATGTTTAAAACCCAAAATATCCACAACTCTTCGTCCACACATGAAAATGTTTAAAACCCCAAATCTATACCATCTTCCTCCACTCACAAAGATGTTTAAAACCCAAAATATCCACAACTCTTCCTCCACTCACAAACATGTTTAAAACCCAAAATATCCACAACTCTTCCTCCACTCACAAACATGTTTAAAACCCAAAATATCCACAACTCTTCCTCCACTCACAAACATGTTTAAAACCCAAAATATCCACAACTCTTCATCGACTCACAAACATGTTTAAAACCCAAAATATCCACAACTCTTCCTCCACTCACAAACATGTTTAAAACCCAAAATATCCACAACTCTTCGTCCACACATGAAAATGTTTAAAACCCCAAATCTATACCATCTTCCTCCACTCACGAACATGTTTAAAACCCAAAATATCCACAACTCTTCCTCCACTCACAAACATGTTTAAAACCCAAAATATCCACAACTCTTCCTCCACTCACAAACATGTTTAAAACCCAAAATATCCACAAATCTTCCTCCACTCACAAACATGTTTAAAACCCAAAATATCCACAACTCTTCCTCCACTCACGAACATGTTTAAAACCCAAAATATCCACAACTCTTCCTCCACTCACAAACATGTTTAAAACCCAAAATATCCACAACTCAAAATATCCACAACTTTTCGCTCTTTCACGAGCCTCGATGTTGTATACAAAAAAAAAAAAAAAAAAAAAAAAAAAAACTTCATCGACTCACAAACATGTTTAAAACCCAAAATATCCACAACTCTTCCTCCACTCACGAACATGTTTAAAACCCAAAATATCCACAACTCTTCCTCCACTCACGAACATGTTTAAAACCCAAAATATCCACAACTCTTCCTCCACTCACAAACATGTTTAAAACCCAAAATATCCACAACTCTTCCTCCACTCACAAACATGTTTAAAACCCAAAATATCCACAACTCTTCATCGACTCACAAACATGTTTAAAACCCAAAATATCCACAACTCTTCCTCCACTCACAAACATGTTTAAAACCCAAAATATCCACAACTCTTCCTCCACTCACGAACATGTTTAAAACCCAAAATATCCACAACTCTTCCTCCACTCACGAACATGTTTAAAACCCAAAATATCCACAACTCTTAATCGACTCACGAAGATGTTTAAAACCCCAAATCTATACCATCTTCCTCCACTCACGAAGATGTTTAAAACCCAAAATATCCACAACTCTTCCTCCACTCACGAACATGTTTAAAACCCAAAATATCCACAACTCTTCATCGACTCACGAAGATGTTTAAAACCCCAAATCTATACCATCTTCCTCCACTCACGAAGATGTTTAAAACCCAAAATCTCCACAACTCTTCCTCCACTCACAAACATGTTTAAAACCCAAAATATCCACAACTCTTCCTCCACTCACGAACATGTTTAAAACCCAAAATATCCACAACTCTTCCTCCACTCACAAACATGTTTAAAACCCAAAATATCCACAACTCTTCCTCCACTCACAAACATGTTTAAAACCCAAAATATCCACAACTCTTCCTCCACTCACAAACATGTTTAAAACCCAAAATATCCACAACTCTTCCTCCACTCACGAACATGTTTAAAACCCAAAATATCCACAACTCTTCCTCCACTCACAAACATGTTTAAAACCCAAAATATCCACAACTCTTCATCGACTCACAAACATGTTTAAAACCCAAAATATCCACAACTCTTCCTCCACTCACAAACATGTTTAAAACCCAAAATATCCACAACTCTTCCTCCA
Source organism: Myxine glutinosa (assembly GCF_964187855.1). Classification (NCBI taxonomy): domain Eukaryota; kingdom Metazoa; phylum Chordata; class Myxini; order Myxiniformes; family Myxinidae; genus Myxine; species Myxine glutinosa. The sequence goes on from NC_136265.1 coordinate 93,254,476, forward strand.
CTCACGAACATGTTTAAAACCCAAAATATCCACAACTCTTCCTCCACTCACAAACATGTTTAAAACCCCAAATATCCACAACTCTTCCTCCACTCACAAGCATGTTTAAAACCCAAAATATCCACAACTCTTCCTCCACTCACAAACATGTTTAAAACCCCAAATATCCACAACTCTTCCTCCACTCACAAGCATGTTTAAAACCCAAAATATCCACAACTCTTCCTCCACTCACGAACATGTTTAAAACCCAAAATATCCACAACTCTTCCTCCACTCACGAACATGTTTAAAACCCAAAATATCCACAACTCTTCATCGACTCACGAAGATGTTTAAAACCCAAAATATCCACAACTCTTCCTCCACTCACGAACATGTTTAAAACCCAAAATATCCACAACTCTTCCTCCACTCACGAACATGTTTAAAACCCAAAATCTCCACAACTCTTTCTCCACTCACAAACATGTTTAAAACCCAAAATATCCACAACTCTTCCTCCACTCACAAACATGTTTAAAACCCAAAATATCCACAACTCTTCGTCCACACATGAAAATGTTTAAAACCCCAAATCTATACCATCTTCCTCCACTCACGAACATGTTTAAAACCCAAAATATCCACAACTCTTCGTCCACACATGAAAATGTTTAAAACCCCAAATCTATACCATCTTCCTCCACTCACAAAGATGTTTAAAACCCAAAATATCCACAACTCTTCCTCCACTCACAAACATGTTTAAAACCCAAAATATCCACAACTCTTCCTCCACTCACAAACATGTTTAAAACCCAAAATATCCACAACTCTTCCTCCACTCACAAACATGTTTAAAACCCAAAATATCCACAAATCTTCCTCCACTCACAAACATGTTTAAAACCCAAAATATCCACAACTCTTCCTCCACTCACGAACATGTTTAAAACCCAAAATATCCACAACTCTTCCTCCACTCACAAACATGTTTAAAACCCAAAATATCCACAACTCAAAATATCCACAACTTTTCGCTCTTTCACGAGCCTCGATGTTGTATACAAAAAAAAAAAAAAAAAAAAAAAAAAAAAAACTTCATCGACTCACAAACATGTTTAAAACCCAAAATATCCACAACTCTTCCTCCACTCACGAACATGTTTAAAACCCAAAATATCCACAACTCTTCCTCCACTCACGAACATGTTTAAAACCCAAAATATCCACAACTCTTCATCGACTCACGAAGATGTTTAAAACCCCAAATCTATACCATCTTCCTCCACTCACCAAGATGTTTAAAACCCAAAATATCCACAAATCTTCCTCCACTCACGAACATGTTTAAAACCCAAAATATCCACAACTCTTCCTCCACTCACGAAGATGTTTAAAACCCAAAATATCCACAACTCTTCCTCCACTCACAAACATGTTTAAAACCCAAAATATCCACAAATCTTCCTCCACTCACGAACATGTTTAAAACCCAAAATATCCACAACTCTTCCTCCACTCACAAACATGTTTAAAACCCAAAATATCCACAACTCTTCCTCCACTCACAAACATGTTTAAAACCCAAAATATCCACAACTCTTCCTCCACTCACGAACATGTTTAAAACCCAAAATATCCACAACTCTTCCTCCACTCACAAACATGTTTAAAACCCAAAATATCCACAACTCTTCCTCCACTCACAAACATGTTTAAAACCCAAAATATCCACAACTCTTCCTCCACTCATGAACATGTTTAAAACCCAAAATATCCACAACTCTTCCTCCACTCACAAACATGTTTAAAACCCAAAATATCCACAACTCTTCCTCCACTCACAAACATGTTTAAAACCCAAAATATCCACAACTCTTCCTCCACTCACGAACATGTTTAAAACCCAAAATATCCACAACTCTTCCTCCACTCACAAACATGTTTAAAACCCAAAATATCCACAACTCTTCCTCCACTCACAAACATGTTTAAAACCCAAAATATCCACAACTCTTCCTCCACTCACGAACATGTTTAAAACCCAAAATATCCACAACTCTTCCTCCACTCACAAACATGTTTAAAACCCAAAATATCCACAAATCTTCCTCCACTCACGAACATGTTTAAAACCCAAATTATCCACAACTCTTCCTCCACTCACGAACATGTTTAAAACCCAAAATATCCACAACTCTTCCTCCACTCACGAACATGTTTAAAACCCAAAATATCCACAACTCTTCCTCCACTCACGAACATGTTTAAAACCCAAAATATCCACAACTCTTAATCGACTCACGAAGATGTTTAAAACCCCAAATCTATACCATCTTCCTCCACTCACGAAGATGTTTAAAACCCAAAATATCCACAACTCTTCCTCCACTCACGAACATGTTTAAAACCCAAAATATCCACAACTCTTCATCGACTCACGAAGATGTTTAAAACCCCAAATCTATACCATCTTCCTCCACTCACGAAGATGTTTAAAACCCAAAATCTCCACAACTCTTCCTCCACTCACAAACATGTTTAAAACCCAAAATATCCACAACTCTTCCTCCACTCACGAACATGTTTAAAACCCAAAATATCCACAACTCTTCCTCCACTCACGAACATGTTTAAAACCCAAAATATCCACAACTCTTCCTCCACTCACAAACATGTTTAAAACCCAAAATATCCACAACTCTTCCTCCACTCACAAACATGTTTAAAACCCAAAATATCCACAACTCTTCCTCCACTCACGAACATGTTTAAAACCCAAAATATCCACAACTCTTCCTCCACTCACAAACATGTTTAAAACCCAAAATATCCACAACTCTTCATCGACTCACAAACATGTTTAAAACCCAAAATATCCACAACTCTTCCTCCACTCACAAACATGTTTAAAACCCAAAATATCCACAACTCTTCCTCCACTCACGAACATGTTTAAAACCCAAAATATCCACAACTCTTCCTCCACTCACAAACATGTTTAAAACCCCAAATATCCACAACTCTTCCTCCACTCACAAACATGTTTAAAACCCAAAATATCCACAACTCTTCCTCCACTCACGAAGATGTTTAAAACCCAAAATATCCACAACTCTTCCTCCACTCACGAACATGTTTAAAACCCAAAATATCCACAACTCTTCCTCCACTCACGAACATGTTTAAAACCCAAAATCTCCACAACTCTTTCTCCACTCACAAACATGTTTAAAACCCAAAATATCCACAACTCTTCCTCCACTCACAAACATGTTTAAAACCCAAAATATCCACAACTCTTCGTCCACACATGAAAATGTTTAAAACCCCAAATCTATACCATCTTCCTCCACTCACGAACATGTTTAAAACCCAAAATATCCACAACTCTTCGTCCACACATGAAAATGTTTAAAACCCCAAATCTATACCATCTTCCTCCACTCACGAACATGTTTAAAACCCAAAATATCCACAACTCTTCGTCCACACATGAAAATGTTTAAAACCCCAAATCTATACCATCTTCCTCCACTCACAAAGATGTTTAAAACCCAAAATATCCACAACTCTTCCTCCACTCACAAACATGTTTAAAACCCAAAATATCCACAACTCTTCCTCCACTCACAAACATGTTTAAAACCCAAAATATCCACAAATCTTCCTCCACTCACAAACATGTTTAAAACCCAAAATATCCACAACTCTTCCTCCACTCACGAACATGTTTAAAACCCAAAATATCCACAACTCTTCCTCCACTCACAAACATGTTTAAAACCCAAAATATCCACAACTCAAAATATCCACAACTTTTCGCTCTTTCACGAGCCTCGATGTTGTATACAAAAAAAAAAAAAAAAAAAAAAAAAAAAAAACTCTTCATCGACTCACAAACATGTTTAAAACCCAAAATATCCACAACTCTTCCTCCACTCACAAACATGTTTAAAACCCAAAATATCCACAACTCTTCCTCCACTCACGAACATGTTTAAAACCCAAAATATCCACAACTCTTCATCGACTCACGAAGATGTTTAAAACCCCAAATCTATACCATCTTCCTCCACTCACCAAGATGTTTAAAACCCAAAATCTCCACAACTCTTCCTCCACTCACAAACATGTTTAAAACCCAAAATATCCACAACTCTTCCTCCACTCACGAACATGTTTAAAACCCAAAATATCCACAACTCTTCCTCCACTCACGAACATGTTTAAAACCCAAAATATCCACAACTCTTCCTCCACTCACAAACATGTTTAAAACCCAAAATATCCACAACTCTTCCTCCACGCACAAACATGTTTAAAACCCAAAATATCCACAACTCTTCCTCCACTCACGAACATGTTTAAAACCCAAAATATCCACAACTCTTCCTCCACCCACAAACATGTTTAAAACCCAAAATATCCACAACTCTTCATCGACTCACAAACATGTTTAAAACCCAAAATATCCACAACTCTTCCTCCACTCACAAACATGTTTAAAACCCAAAATATCCACAACTCTTCCTCCACTCACGAACATGTTTAAAACCCAAATATCCACAACTCTTCCTCCACTCACAAACATGTTTAAAACCCCAAATATCCACAACTCTTCCTCCACTCACAAACATGTTTAAAACCCAAAATATCCACAACTCTTCCTCCACTCACGAACATGTTTAAAACCCAAAATATCCACAACTCTTCCTCCACTCACGAACATGTTTAAAACCCAAAATATCCACAACTCTTCATCGACTCACGAAGATGTTTAAAACCCAAAATATCCACAACTCTTCCTCCACTCACGAACATGTTTAAAACCCAAAATATCCACAACTCTTCCTCCACTCATGAACATGTTTAAAACCCAAAATCTCCACAACTCTTTCTCCACTCACAAACATGTTTAAAACCCAAAATATCCACAACTCTTCCTCCACTCACAAACATGTTTAAAACCCAAAATATCCACAACTCTTCCTCCACTCACAAACATGTTTAAAACCCAAAATATCCACAAATCTTCCTCCACTCACGAACATGTTTAAAACCCAAAATATCCACAACTCTTCCCCCACTCACAAACATGTTTAAAACCCAAAATATCCACAACTCTTCCTCCACTCACGAACATGTTTAAAACCCAAAATATCCACAACTCTTCCTCCACTCACAAACATGTTTAAAACCCAAAATATCCACAACTCTTCCTCCACTCACAAACATGTTTAAAACCCAAAATATCCACAACTCTTCCTCCACTCACGAACATGTTTAAAACCCAAAATATCCACAACTCTTCCTCCACTCACAAACATGTTTAAAACCCAAAATATCCACAACTCTTCCTCCACTCACAAACATGTTTAAAACCCAAAATATCCACAAATCTTCCTCCACTCACGAACATGTTTAAAACCCAAAATATCCACAACCCTTCCTCCACTCACGAACATGTTTAAAACCCAAAATATCCACAACCCTTCCTCCACTCACGAACATGTTTAAAACCCAAAATATCCACAACTCTTCCTCCACTCACGAACATGTTTAAAACCCAAAATATCCACAACTCTTCCTCCACTCATGAACATGTTTAAAACCCAAAATATCCACAACTCTTCATCGACTCACGAAGATGTTTAAAACCCCAAATCTATACCATCTTCCTCCACTCACGAAGATGTTTAAAACCCAAAATATCCACAACTCTTCCTCCACTCACGAACATGTTTAAAACCCAAAATATCCACAACTCTTCATCGACTCACGAAGATGTTTAAAACCCCAAATCTATACCATCTTCCTCCACTCACGAAGATGTTTAAAACCCAAAATCTCCACAACTCTTCCTCCACTCACAAACATGTTTAAAACCCAAAATATTCACAACTCTTGCTCCACTCACGAACATGTTTAAAACCCAAAATATCCACAACTCTTCCTCCACTCACGAACATGTTTAAAACCCAAAATATCCACAACTCTTCCTCCACTCACAAACATGTTTAAAACCCAAAATATCCACAACTCTTCCTCCACTCACGAACATGTTTAAAACCCAAAATATCCACAACTCTTCCTCCACTCACAAACATGTTTAAAACCCCAAATATCCACAACTCTTCCTCCACTCACAAACATGTTTAAAACCCAAAATATCCACAACTCTTCCTCCACTCACGAACATGTTTAAAACCCAAAATATCCACAACTCTTCCTCCACTCACGAACATGTTTAAAACCCAAAATATCCACAACTCTTCATCGACTCACGAAGATGTTTAAAACCCAAAATATCCACAACTCTTCCTCCACTCACGAACATGTTTAAAACCCAAAATATCCACAACTCTTCCTCCACTCACGAACATGTTTAAAACCCAAAATCTCCACAACTCTTTCTCCACTCACAAACATGTTTAAAACCCAAAATATCCACAACTCTTCCTCCACTCACAAACATGTTTAAAACCCAAAATATCCACAACTCTTCCTCCACTCACAAACATGTTTAAAACCCAAAATATCCACAACTCTTCCTCCACTCACAAACATGTTTAAAACCCAAAATATCCACAAATCTTCCTCCACTCACGAACATGTTTAAAACCCAAAATATCCACAACTCTTCCTCCACTCACAAACATGTTTAAAACCCAAAATATCCACAACTCTTCCTCCACTCACAAACATGTTTAAAACCCAAAATATCCACAACTCTTCCTCCACTCACGAACATGTTTAAAACCCAAAATATCCACAACTCTTCCTCCACTCACAAACATGTTTAAAACCCCAAATATCCACAACTCTTCCTCCACTCACAAACATGTTTAAAACCCAAAATATCCACAACTCTTCCTCCACTCACGAACATGTTTAAAACCCAAAATATCCACAACTCTTCCTCCACTCACAAACATGTTTAAAACCCAAAATATCCACAACTCTTCCTCCACTCACAAACATGTTTAAAACCCAAAATATCCACAACTCTTCCTCCACTCACAAACATGTTTAAAACCCAAAATATCCACAACTCTTCCTCCACTCACAAACATGTTTAAAACCCAAAATATCCACAACTCTTCCTCCACTCACAAACATGTTTAAAACCCAAAATATCCACAACTCTTCCTCCACTCACGAACATGTTTAAAACCCAAAATATCCACAACTCTTCCTCCACTCACAAACATGTTTAAAACCCAAAATATCCACAACTCTTCATCGACTCACAAACATGTTTAAAACCCAAAATATCCACAACTCTTCCTCCACTCACAAACATGTTTAAAACCCAAAATATCCACAACTCTTCCTCCACTCACGAACATGTTTAAAACCCAAAATATCCACAACTCTTCCTCCACTCACAAACATGTTTAAAACCCAAAATATCCACAACTCTTCATCGACTCACAAACATGTTTAAAACCCAAAATATCCACAACTCTTCCTCCACTCACAAACATGTTTAAAACCCAAAATATCCACAACTCTTCCTCCACTCACGAACATGTTTAAAACCCAAAATATCCACAACTCTTCCTCCACTCACAAACATGTTTAAAACCAAAAATATCCACAAATCTTCCTCCACTCACGAACATGTTTAAAACCCAAAATATCCACAACTCTTCCTCCACTCACGAACATGTTTAAAACCCAAAACATCCACAACTCTTCCTCCACTCACGAACATGTTTAAAACCCAAAATATCCACAACTCTTCCTCCACTCACGAACATGTTTAAAACCCAAAATATCCACAACTCTTAATCGACTCACGAAGATGTTTAAAACCCCAAATCTATACCATCTTCCTCCACTCACGAAGATGTTTAAAACCCAAAATATCCACAACTCTTCCTCCACTCACGAACATGTTTAAAACCCAAAATATCCACAACTCTTCATCGACTCACGAAGATGTTTAAAACCCCAAATCTATACCATCTTCCTCCACTCACGAAGATGTTTAAAACCCAAAATCTCCACAACTCTTCCTCCACTCACAAACATGTTTAAAACCCAAAATATCCACAACTCTTCCTCCACTCATGAACATGTTTAAAACCCAAAATATCCACAACTCTTCCTCCACTCACGAACATGTTTAAAACCCAAAATATCCACAACTCTTCCTCCACTCACAAACATGTTTAAAACCCAAAATATCCACAACTCTTCCTCCACTCACAAACATGTTTAAAACCCAAAATATCCACAACTCTTCCTCCACTCACGAACATGTTTAAAACCCAAAATATCCACAACTCTTCCTCCACTCACAAACATGTTTAAAACCCAAAATATCCACAACTCTTCATCGACTCACAAACATGTTTAAAACCCAAAATATCCACAACTCTTCCTCCACTCACAAACATGTTTAAAACCCAAAATATCCACAACTCTTCCTCCACTCACAAACATGTTTAAAACCCAAAATATCCACAACTCTTCCTCCACTCACGAACATGTTTAAAACCCAAAATATCCACAACTCTTCCTCCACTCACGAACATGTTTAAAACCCAAAATATCCACAACTCTTCATCGACTCACGAAGATGTTTAAAACCCAAAATATCCACAACTCTTCCTCCACTCACGAACATGTTTAAAACCCAAAATATCCACAACTCTTCCTCCACTCACGAACATGTTTAAAACCCAAAATCTCCACAACTCTTTCTCCACTCACAAACATGTTTAAAACCCAAAATATCCACAACTCTTCCTCCACTCACAAACATGTTTAAAACCCCAAATATCCACAACTCTTCGTCCACACATGAAAATGTTTAAAACCCCAAATCTATACTATACTATACCATCTTCCTCCACTCACAAAGATGTTTAAAACCCAAAATATCCACAACTCTTCCTCCACTCACAAACATGTTTAAAACCCAAAATATCCACAACTCTTCCTCCACTCACAAACATGTTTAAAACCCAAAATATCCACAACTCTTCCTCCACTCACAAACATGTTTAAAACCCAAAATATCCACAAATCTTCCTCCACTCACAAACATGTTTAAAACCCAAAATATCCACAACTCTTCCTCCACTCACGAACATGTTTAAAACCCAAAATATCCACAACTCTTCCTCCACTCACAAACATGTTTAAAACCCAAAATATCCACAACTCAAAATATCCACAACTTTTCGCTCTTTCACGAGCCTCGATGTTGTATAAAAAAAAAAAAAAAAAAAAAAAAAAAAAAACTCTTCATCGACTCACAAACATGTTTAAAACCCAAAATATCCACAACTCTTCCTCCACTCACGAACATGTTTAAAACCCAAAATATCCACAACTCTTCCTCCACTCACGAACATGTTTAAAACCCAAAATATCCACAACTCTTCATCGACTCACGAAGATGTTTAAAACCCCAAATCTATACCATCTTCCTCCACTCACCAAGATGTTTAAAACCCAAAATCTCCACAACTCTTCCTCCACTCACAAACATGTTTAAAACCCAAAATATCCACAACTCTTCCTCCACTCACGAACATGTTTAAAACCCAAAATATCCACAACTCTTCCTCCACTCACGAACATGTTTAAAACCCAAAATATCCACAACTCTTCCTCCACTCACAAACATGTTTAAAACCCAAAATATCCACAACTCTTCCTCCACTCACAAACATGTTTAAAACCCAAAATATCCACAACTCTTCCTCCACTCACGAACATGTTTAAAACCCAAAATATCCACAACTCTTCCTCCACTCACAAACATGTTTAAAACCCAAAATATCCACAACTCTTCATCGACTCACAAACATGTTTAAAACCCAAAATATCCACAACTCTTCCTCCACTCACAAACATGTTTAAAACCCAAAATATCCACAACTCTTCCTCCACTCACGAACATGTTTAAAACCCAAAATATCCACAACTCTTCCTCCACTCACAAACATGTTTAAAACCCCAAATATCCACAACTCTTCCTCCACTCACAAACATGTTTAAAACCCAAAATATCCACAACTCTTCCTCCACTCACGAACATGTTTAAAACCCAAAATATCCACAACTCTTCCTCCACTCACGAACATGTTTAAAACCCAAAATATCCACAACTCTTCATCGACTCACGAAGATGTTTAAAACCCAAAATATCCACAACTCTTCCTCCACTCACGAACATGTTTAAAACCCAAAATATCCACAACTCTTCCTCCACTCACGAACATGTTTAAAACGCAAAATCTCCACAACTCTTTCTCCACTCACAAACATGTTTAAAACCCAAAATATCCACAACTCTTCCTCCACTCACAAACATGTTTAAAACCCAAAATATCCACAACTCTTCCTCCACTCACAAACATGTTTAAAACCCAAAATATCCACAACTCTTCCTCCACTCACGAACATGTTTAAAACCCAAAATATCCACAACTCTTCCTCCACTCACAAACATGTTTAAAACCCAAAATATCCACAACTCTTCCTCCACTCACAAACATGTTTAAAACCCAAAATATCCACAACTCTTCCTCCACTCACGAACATGTTTAAAACCCAAAATATCCACAACTCTTCCTCCACTCACGAAGAAGTTTCAAACCAGAAATCTCCACAACTCTTCCTCCACTCACGAAGATGTTTCAAACCAGAAATCTCCACAACTCTTCCTCCACTCACGAACATGTTTAAAACCCAAAATATCCACAACTCTTCCTCCACTCACAAACATGTTTAAAACCCAAAATATCCACAACTCTTCATCGACTCACAAACATGTTTAAAACCCAAAATATCCACAACTCTTCCTCCACTCACAAACATGTTTAAAACCCAAAATATCCACAACTCTTCCTCCACTCACGAACATGTTTAAAACCCAAAATATCCACAACTCTTCCTCCACTCACAAACATGTTTAAAACCCAAAATATCCACAAATCTTCCTCCACTCACGAACATGTTTAAAACCCAAAATATCCACAACCCTTCCTCCACTCACGAACATGTTTAAAACCCAAAATATCCACAACTCTTCCTCCACTCACGAACATGTTTAAAACCCAAAATATCCACAACTCTTCCTCCACTCATGAACATGTTTAAAACCCAAAATATCCACAACTCTTCATCGACTCACGAAGATGTTTAAAACCCCAAATCTATACCATCTTCCTCCACTCACGAAGATGTTTAAAACCCAAAATATCCACAACTCTTCCTCCACTCACGAACATGTTTAAAACCCAAAATATCCACAACTCTTCATCGACTCACGAAGATGTTTAAAACCCCAAATCTATACCATCTTCCTCCACTCACGAAGATGTTTAAAACCCAAAATCTCCACAACTCTTCCTCCACTCACAAACATGTTTAAAACCCAAAATATCCACAACTCTTCCTCCACTCACGAACATGTTTAAAACCCAAAATATCCACAACTCTTCCTCCACTCACGAACATGTTTAAAACCCAAAATATCCACAACTCTTCCTCCACTCACAAACATGTTTAAAACCCAAAATATCCACAACTCTTCCTCCACTCACAAACATGTTTAAAACCCAAAATATCCACAACTCTTCCTCCACTCACGAACATGTTTAAAACCCAAAATATCCACAACTCTTCCTCCACTCACAAACATGTTTAAAACCCCAAATATCCACAACTCTTCCTCCACTCACAAACATGTTTAAAACCCAAAATATCCACAACTCTTCCTCCACTCACGAACATGTTTAAAACCCAAAATATCCACAACTCTTCCTCCACTCACGAACATGTTTAAAACCCAAAATATCCACAACTCTTCATCGACTCACGAAGATGTTTAAAACCCAAAATATCCACAACTCTTCCTCCACTCACAAACATGTTTAAACCCCAAAATATCCACAACTCTTCCTCCACTCACGAACATGTTTAAAACCCAAAATCTCCACAACTCTTTCTCCACTCACAAACATGTTTAAAACCCAAAATATCCACAACTCTTCCTCCACTCACAAACATGTTTAAAACCCAAAATATCCACAACTCTTCCTCCACTCACAAACATGTTTAAAACCCAAAATATCCACAACTCTTCCTCCACTCACAAACATGTTTAAAACCCAAAATATCCACAAATCTTCCTCCACTCACGAACATGTTTAAAACCCAAAATATCCACAACTCTTCCTCCACTCACAAACATGTTTAAAACCCAAAATATCCACAACTCTTCCTCCACTCACAAACATGTTTAAAACCCAAAATATCCACAACTCTTCCTCCACTCACAAACATGTTTAAAACCCAAAATATCCACAACTCTTCCTCCACTCACGAACATGTTTAAAACCCAAAATATCCACAACTCTTCCTCCACTCACAAACATGTTTAAAACCCAAAATATCCACAACTCTTCCTCCACTCACAAACATGTTTAAAACCCAAAATATCCACAACTCTTCCTCCACTCACGAACATGTTTAAAACCCAAAATATCCACAACTCTTCCTCCACTCACAAACATGTTTAAAACCCAAAATATCCACAACTCTTCCTCCACTCACAAACATGTTTAAAACCCAAAATATCCACAACTCTTCCTCCACTCACGAACATGTTTAAAACCCAAAATATCCACAACTCTTCCTCCACTCACAAACATGTTTAAAACCCCAAATATCCACAACTCTTCCTCCACTCACGAACATGTTTAAAACCCAAAATATCCACAACTCTTCCTCCACTCACGAACATGTTTAAAACCCAAAATATCCACAACTCTTCCTCCACTCACAAACATGTTTAAAACCCAAAATATCCACAACTCTTCCTCCACTCACGAACATGTTTAAAACCCAAAATATCCACAACTCTTCCTCCACTCACGAACATGTTTAAAACCCAAAATATCCACAACTCTTCATCGACTCACGAAGATGTTTAAAACCCAAAATATCCACAACTCTTCCTCCACTCACGAACATGTTTAAACCCCAAAATATCCACAACTCTTCCTCCACTCACGAACATGTTTAAAACCCAAAATCTCCACAACTCTTTCTCCACTCACAAACATGTTTAAAACCCAAAATATCCACAACTCTTCCTCCACTCACAAACATGTTTAAAACCCAAAATATCCACAACTCTTCCTCCACTCACAAACATGTTTAAAACCCAAAATATCCACAACTCTTCCTCCACACAAACATGTTTAAAACCCAAAATATCCACAAATCTTCCTCCACTCACGAACATGTTTAAAACCCAAAATATCCACAACTCTTCCTCCACTCACAAACATGTTTAAAACCCAAAATATCCACAACTCTTCCTCCACTCACAAACATGTTTAAAACCCAAAATATCCACAACTCTTCCTCCACTCACGAACATGTTTAAAACCCAAAATATCCACAACTCTTCCTCCACTCACGAACATGTTTAAAACCCAAAATATCCACAACTCTTCCTCCACTCACAAACATGTTTAAAACCCAAAATATCCACAACTCTTCATCGACTCACAAACATGTTTAAAACCCAAAATATCCACAACTCTTCCTCCACTCACAAACATGTTTAAAACCCAAAATATCCACAACTCTTCCTCCACTCACGAACATGTTTAAAACCCAAAATATCCACAACTCTTCCTCCACTCACAAACATGTTTAAAACCCCAAATATCCACAACTCTTCCTCCACTCACAAACATGTTTAAAACCCAAAATATCCACAACTCTTCCTCCACTCACGAACATGTTTAAAACCCAAAATATCCACAAGTCTTCCTCCACTCACGAACATGTTTAAAACCCAAAATATCCACAACTCTTCATCGACTCACGAAGATGTTTAAAACCCAAAATATCCACAACTCTTCCTCCACTCACGAACATGTTTAAAACCCAAAATATCCACAACTCTTCCTCCACTCACAAACATGTTTAAAACCCAAAATATCCACAACTCTTCCTCCACTCACAAACATGTTTAAAACCCAAAATATCCACAACTCTTCCTCCACTCACAAACATGTTTAAAACCCAAAATATCCACAAATCTTCCTCCACTCACGAACATGTTTAAAACCCAAAATATCCACAACTCTTCCTCCACTCACAAACATGTTTAAAACCCAAAATATCCACAACTCTTCCTCCACTCACAAACATGTTTAAAACCCAAAATATCCACAACTCTTCCTCCACTCACGAACATGTTTGAAACCCAAAATATCCACAACTCTTCCTCCACTCACAAACATGTTTAAAACCCAAAATATCCACAACTCTTCCTCCACTCACAAACATGTTTAAAACCCAAAATATCCACAACTCTTCCTCCACTCATGAACATGTTTAAAACCCAAAATATCCACAACTCTTCCTCCACTCACAAACATGTTTAAAACCCAAAATATCCACAACTCTTCCTCCACTCACAAACATGTTTAAAACCCAAAATATCCACAACTCTTCCTCCACTCATGAACATGTTTAAAACCCAAAATATCCACAACTCTTCCTCCACTCACAAACATGTTTAAAACCCAAAATATCCACAACTCTTCCTCCACTCACAAACATGTTTAAAAGCCAAAATATCCACAACTCTTCCTCCACTCACGAACATGTTTAAAACCCAAAATATCCACAACTCTTCCTCCACTCACAAACATGTTTAAAACCCAAAATATCCACAACTCTTCATCGACTCACAAACATGTTTAAAACCCAAAATATCCACAACTCTTCCCCCACTCACAAACATGTTTAAAACCCAAAATATCCACAACTCTTCCTCCACTCACGAACATGTTTAAAACCCAAAATATCCACAACTCTTCCTCCACTCACGAACATGTTTAAAACCCAAAATATCCACAACTCTTCCTCCACTCACGAACATGTTTAAAACCCAAAATATCCACAACTCTTCCTCCACTCACGAACATGTTTAAAACCCAAAATATCCACAACTCTTAATCGACTCACGAAGATGTTTAAAACCCCAAATCTATACCATCTTCCTCCACTCACGAAGATGTTTAAAACCCAAAATCTCCACAACTCTTCCTCCACTCACAAACATGTTTAAAACCCAAAATATCCACAACTCTTCCTCCACTCACGAACATGTTTAAAACCCAAAATATCCACAACTCTTCCTCCACTCACGAACATGTTTAAAACCCAAAATATCCACAACTCTTCCTCCACTCACAAACATGTTTAAAACCCAAAATATCCACAACTCTTCCTCCACTCACAAACATGTTTAAAACCCAAAATATCCACAACTCTTCCTCCACTCACGAACATGTTTAAAACCCAAAATATCCACAACTCTTCCTCCACTCACAAACATGTTTAAAACCCAAAATATCCACAACTCTTCATCGACTCACAAACATGTTTAAAACCCAAAATATCCACAACTCTTCCTCCACTCACGAACATGTTTAAAACCCAAAATATCCACAACTCTTCCTCCACTCACAAACATGTTTAAAACCCCAAATATCCACAACTCTTCCTCCACTCACAAACATGTTTAAAACCCAAAATATCCACAACTCTTCCTCCACTCACGAACATGTTTAAAACCCAAAATATCCACAACTCTTCCTCCACTCACGAACATGTTTAAAACCCAAAATATCCACAACTCTTCATCGACTCACGAAGATGTTTAAAACCCAAAATATCCACAACTCTTCCTCCACTCACGAACATGTTTAAAACCCAAAATATCCACAACTCTTCCTCCACTCACGAACATGTTTAAAACCCAAAATCTCCACAACTCGTTCTCCACTCACAAACATGTTTAAAACCCAAAATATCCACAACTCTTCCTCCACTCACAAACATGTTTAAAACCCAAAATATCCACAACTCTTCGTCCACACATGAAAATGTTTAAAACCCCAAATCTATACCATCTTCCTCCACTCACGAACATGTTTAAAACCCAAAATATCCACAACTCTTCGTCCACACATGAAAATGTTTAAAACCCCAAATCTATACTATACTATACCATCTTCCTCCACTCACAAAGATGTTTAAAACCCAAAATATCCACAACTCTTCCTCCACTCACAAACATGTTTAAAACCCAAAATATCCACAACTCTTCCTCCACTCACAAACATGTTTAAAACCCAAAATATCCACAACTCTTCCTCCACTCACAAACATGTTTAAAACCCAAAATATCCACAAATCTTCCTCCACTCACAAACATGTTTAAAACCCAAAATATCCACAACTCTTCCTCCACTCACGAACATGTTTAAAACCCAAAATATCCACAACTCTTCCTCCACTCACAAACATGTTTAAAACCCAAAATATCCACAACTCAAAATATCCACAACTTTTCGCTCTTTCACGAGCCTCGATGTTGTATACAAAAAAAAAAAAAAAAAAAAAACTCTTCATCGACTCACAAACATGTTTAAAACCCAAAATATCCACAACTCTTCCTCCACTCACGAACATGTTTAAAACCCAAAATATCCACAACTCTTCCTCCACTCACGAACATGTTTAAAACCCAAAATATCCACAACTCTTCATCGACTCACGAAGATGTTTAAAACCCCAAATCTATACCATCTTCCTCCACTCACCAAGATGTTTAAAACCCAAAATCTCCACAACTCTTCCTCCACTCACAAACATGTTTAAAACCCAAAATATCCACAACTCTTCCTCCACTCACGAACATGTTTAAAACCCAAAATATCCACAACTCTTCCTCCACTCACGAACATGTTTAAAACCCAAAATATCCACAACTCTTCCTCCACTCACAAACGTGTTTAAAACCCAAAATATCCACAACTCTTCCTCCACTCACAAACATGTTTAAAACCCAAAATATCCACAACTCTTCCTCCACTCACGAACATGTTTAAAACCCAAAATATCCACAACTCTTCCTCCACTCACAAACATGTTTAAAACCCCAAATATCCACAACTCTTCCTCCACTCACAAACATGTTTAAAACCCAAAATATCCACAACTCTTCCTCCACTCACGAACATGTTTAAAACCCAAAATATCCACAACTCTTCCTCCACTCACGAACATGTTTAAAACCCAAAATATCCACAACTCTTCATCGACTCACGAAGATGTTTAAAACCCAAAATATCCACAACTCTTCCTCCACTCACGAACATGTTTAAAACCCAAAATATCCACAACTCTTCCTCCACTCACGAACATGTTTAAAACCCAAAATCTCCACAACTCTTTCTCCACTCACAAACATGTTTAAAACCCAAAATATCCACAACTCTTCCTCCACTCACAAACATGTTTAAAACCCAAAATATCCACAACTCTTCCTCCACTCATGAACATGTTTAAAACCCAAAATATCCACAACTCTTCCTCCACTCACAAACATGTTTAAAACCCAAAATATCCACAACTCTTCCTCCACTCACAAACATGTTTAAAACCCAAAATATCCACAACTCTTCCTCCACTCACGAACATGTTTAAAACCCAAAATATCCACAACTCTTCCTCCACTCACAAACATGTTTAAAACCCAAAATATCCACAACTCTTCCTCCACTCACAAACATGTTTAAAACCCAAAATATCCACAACTCTTCCTCCACTCACGAACATGTTTAAAACCCAAAATATCCACAACTCTTCCTCCACTCACAAACATGTTTAAAACCCAAAATATCCACAACTCTTCCTCCACTCACAAACATGTTTAAAACCCAAAATATCCACAACTCTTCCTCCACTCACGAACATGTTTAAAACCCAAAATATCCACAACTCTTCCTCCACTCACAAACATGTTTAAAACCCAAAATATCCACAACTCTTCATCGACTCACAAACATGTTTAAAACCCAAAATATCCACAACTCTTCCTCCACTCACAAACATGTTTAAAACCCAAAATATCCACAACTCTTCCTCCACTCACGAACATGTTTAAAACCCAAAATATCAACAACTCTTCCTCCACTCACAAACATGTTTAAAACCCAAAATATCCACAACCCTTCCTCCACTCACGAACATGTTTAAAACCCAAAATATCCACAACTCTTCCTCCACTCACGAACATGTTTAAAACCCAAAATATCCACAACTCTTCCTCCACTCATGAACATGTTTAAAACCCAAAATATCCACAACTCTTCATCGACTCACGAAGATGTTTAAAACCCCAAATCTATACCATCTTCCTCCACTCACGAAGATGTTTAAAACCCAAAATATCCACAACTCTTCCTCCACTCACGAACATGTTTAAAACCCAAAATATCCACAACTCTTCATCGACTCGCGAAGATGTTTAAAACCCCAAATCTATACCATCTTCCTCCACTCACGAAGATGTTTAAAACCCAAAATCTCCACAACTCTTCCTCCACTCACAAACATGTTTAAAACCCAAAATATCCACAACTCTTCCTCCACTCACGAACATGTTTAAAACCCAAAATATCCACAACTCTTCCTCCACTCACGAACATGTTTAAAACCCAAAATATCCACAACTCTTCCTCCACTCACAAACATGTTTAAAACCCAAAATATCCACAACTCTTCCTCCACTCACAAACATGTTTAAAACCCAAAATATCCACAACTCTTCCTCCACTCACGAACATGTTTAAAACCCAAAATATCCACAACTCTTCCTCCACTCACAAACATGTTTAAAACCCAAAATATCCACAACTCTTCATCGACTCACAAACATGTTTAAAACCCAAAATATCCACAACTCTTCCTCCACTCACAAACATGTTTAAAACCCAAAATATCCACAACTCTTCCTCCACTCACGAACATGTTTAAAACCCAAAATATCCACAACTCTTCCTCCACTCACAAACATGTTTAAAACCCCAAATATCCACAACTCTTCCTCCACTCACAAACATGTTTAAAACCCAAAATATCCACAACTCTTCCTCCACTCACGAACATGTTTAAAACCCAAAATATCCACAACTCTTCCTCCACTCACGAACATGTTTAAAACCCAAAATATCCACAACTCTTCATCGACTCACGAAGATGTTTAAAACCCAAAATATCCACAACTCTTCCTCCACTCACGAACATGTTTAAACCCCAAAATATCCACAACTCTTCCTCCACTCACGAACATGTTTAAAACCCAAAATCTCCACAACTCTTTCTCCACTCACAAACATGTTTAAAACCCAAAATATCCACAACTCTTCCTCCACTCACAAACATGTTTAAAACCCAAAATATCCACAACTCTTCCTCCACTCACAAACATGTTTAAAACCCAAAATATCCACAAATCTTCCTCCACTCACGAACATGTTTAAAACCCAAAATATCCACAACTCTTCCTCCACTCACAAACATGTTTAAAACCCAAAATATCCACAACTCTTCCTCCACTCACAAACATGTTTAAAACCCAAAATATCCACAACTCTTCCTCCACTCACGAACATGTTTAAAACCCAAAATATCCACAACTCTTCCTCCACTCACAAACATGTTTAAAACCCAAAATATCCACAACTCTTCCTCCACTCACAAACATGTTTAAAACCCAAAATATCCACAACTCTTCCTCCACTCACGAACATGTTTAAAACCCAAAATATCCACAACTCTTCCTCCACTCACAAACATGTTTAAAACCCAAAATATCCACAACTCTTCCTCCACTCACAAACATGTTTAAAACCCAAAATATCCACAACTCTTCCTCCACTCACGAACATGTTTAAAACCCAAAATATCCACAACTCTTCCTCCACTCACAAACATGTTTAAAACCCAAAATATCCACAACTCTTCCTCCACTCACAAACATGTTTAAAACCCAAAATATCCACAACTCTTCCTCCACTCACGAACATGTTTAAAACCCAAAATATCCACAACTCTTCCTCCACTCACAAACATGTTTAAAACCCAAAATATCCACAACTCTTCATCGACTCACAAACATGTTTAAAACCCAAAATATCCACAACTCTTCCTCCACTCACAAACATGTTTAAAACCCAAAATATCCACAACTCTTCCTCCACTCACGAACATGTTTAAAACCCAAAATATCCACAACTCTTCCTCCACTCACAAACATGTTTAAAACCCAAAATATCCACAAATCTTCCTCCACTCACGAACATGTTTAAAACCCAAAATATCCACAACTCTTCCTCCACTCACGAACATGTTTAAAACCCAAAATATCCACAACTCTTCCTCCACTCACGAACATGTTTAAAACCCAAAATATCCACAACTCTTCCTCCACTCACGAACATGTTTAAAACCCAAAATATCCACAACTCTTCATCGACTCACGAAGATGTTCAAAACCCCAAATCTATACCATCTTCCTCCACTCACGAAGATGTTTAAAACCCAAAATCTCCACAACTCTTCTTCTCCTCACGAAGATGTTTAAAACCCCAAATCTCCACAAATCTTCCCCGACTCACGAAGATGTTTAAAACCCGAAATCTCCACAACTCTTCTTCTCCTCACGAAGATGTTTCAACCAATAAGGCATAATTTCCACAACTCTTCGTCTACTCACGGTCACGACTCACCTTGTAAAATAGTTTCTGGAGTGATCCTGGAGTGATCCTGGAGTGATCCACGAGTGATCCACGAGTGATCCACGAGTGATCCACGAGTGATCGACGAGTGATCGCCGATGGGTTACCAACTAAAATATCCCCAAGGAGCGGCAAATGGCCCTAATGTAATACCTAATGGCGCCCAATGTTTTGAATTGTTCAGAAGCGCCTGAGGACGCTTTTCATTTTAAAAACACATCAATTGGGGGTTTTACAAACAAGAACAAGGTGCTAATACCTTAAGCTATGGATATGCTCTTTGACATTGATCGCTTGTTTTCGTTTATACACCGCCCAAAGTGTGTTTTGCTCGTTCTCGTTTATACACCGCCCAAAGTGTGTTTCACTCGTTGTTGTTTATACACCACACAAAGTAGGTTTCCCACGTTCTTGTTTATACACCGCCCAAAGTAGGTTTCGCTCGTTCTTGTTTATACACCGCCCAAATTGGTTTCGCTCGTCCTTGTTTATAAACCACCCAAAGCAGGTTTCGCACGGTATTTTTTTACACCGCCCAAAGTAGGTTTCGCTCGTTCCTGTTTATAAACCACCCAAAGTAGGTTTTGCTCGTTCTCCTTCCTGAACTAAGATAAGCGTTGATCATTTCGATCATTTCTCCGAGTTACCAATCATTCCGATCGTTTGTCAAACAAACCCCTGTTCTTCCCCTCAATCTTGGCCGAATGCACATGTGAGTGAGTGTGACATGTTTTTTTATGAGTTCTACTGGAGCTTTCTGATGTGAAATTTGATACACCACAATCATCGCCATGATCTCACGAGTTGATGAGGCTAATTAACTGCAAATAATCCGGAAGATGTTCCCTTGTTTTGAATGTGCGTAATGTTCAGGTTATAGCGAGAAGTGGTAGATATAGAGCAGATTAGTTCTTATACGTGCTTCCACGACATGAAATTCTAATTAAAAAATAAATAACAAAAACAATGATAACATTGTGACAAATCCGATATTAATTAATACCAACCACAATAACAACGATAATAATAGTTGCATCATTTGGCAACAATAATAACGAACGGGAACGTTTTGTTTCGCTGTGCGGGAACCATAGGGCATGCCCGGTCTCGTCTTTCCCGGGCATGCCCGCTCTCGCCTTTGCAGGGCTCGCCCAGAGCGCTCGGGCACGCCCAGCCTCGACTTGCCAGGCCGCGTCCAGGACGCCCGGGCATGTCCAGACTCGCCTTTCCAGGACTCGCCCTTGACACCCAGGCATGCCCGGTCTCGGTTTTCCCGGGCAAACGCCCCGGCATAAATGTGTATATATATTGCTGCCCGATAAACGGGCTTGTCAGAATACCTGAGCTGTTTTGTTTCAATAAAGCAACTCGGACGAATTCCGTCTTTGGTCGCGTCAATTCTTTCGACTCGCGTTGGAGCGCAGTTCCTTCAGAGTTGTATTAATTATAGACTTGAGGGCGTACTCGCTATTACACATACAGAACTCACCGAATTGAAAATACTAGGGCATGCCCGTACTATATCTATACACAAAGAATTAAGTTAAGCACCCCCCCCGTTTTTTTACAACCTCGCACATTACAAGTTTGTTGTCGTCAAAACAGTGTAATATACCCATGATATTGCTATATTTTCTGGAGAAGTGATATTATGGTCACATAAAAACATAACAATCATGCCGTTTTCAATATTTTATTCTGAATAATTTAAGGTGAAATTTTTTGGGAATTTTAGGCATATTTTCACCTCAATTTAAGTATGGAGCTATAGGTCCATCACGGACAGTGTGGATGACGTTTATGTTTTCTAACGTACAGTCATTGTTCTGAGAAGACCTCTAGCGATCTTTGCGTCAATAACGTGTGTAGGACCCACGTGATCGGATCACTGACTCAACCCTACGTCTCATAGACCCTGTAAGCCGTCGTATGCGTTGCTGTGGCAGGTTGTTCCATTCCCGATGTAATGCACGTTCCAATTCATCCAGATTGGCTATTGGAGGGACCATCTTCGCAATTTGTCGTCCCAACATGTACCAAACGTGCTCGAGGGGGTTCAGGTCAGGACTGTACGCAGGCCAGGGGATGGTTGTCACAGCACCTTGCTCCAGCAAGGCTCGGACGCGTCTCGCACGGTGAGGCCTGGCGTTGTCATCCATGAAGATGGGTCTGCTGGCGAGGGTGTGGTCATCGAAGTGCAGGATTACGGTGGTATTCAGGATTTCCTCGGCATATCGCTCTCCGTTGAGGTTACCTCGCACAGTTATCAGGTCCAATTTACAGTCATGGGAGAAGCATCCCCAGACCATAATCGAGCCACCACCAAAGGGTACCGTTGGTTGAATGTTTTTAGGTGCATACGCGGTGTTTTTGTGGCGCCACACCCGAACACGCCCATCTGTCACGTACAGCAAGAACCGGCTTTCATCCGACCAATGAACTCGCCTCCAAGACCGGATGTTCCATCCACGTCGCGCTAGGCACCATGCCAAACGCTCCCTCTGATGTCGTTCGAGTAGCCTTGGACGCTTGATCACTCGTCTTGACCTTAAACCGGCCGATTTCAGGCGGTTCCTCACGGTACGGTGACATAGCCTTCTGTTGGGCAGCCAGTTGTCCTTCAGGAAATGGCTCGAGGCGAAGGGATATCGTCGCACCAGTCTCAAAAGCGCTCTATCTTGGCGGACTGTTGTCACGCGAGGTCTTCCAGACCTTGGGCGGTCCTTCACCGCATCCGTTTCCTGGTGTTTCTGCACCAACCGACTGATCACCGAATGGTGGTAACCAAACGTTCGAGCTACAGCTTTTCTGGACATTCCGGACTCGATCATGCCTATTTATCCGCCATCTTTCTCCGTCCGACAACCGTCTACGAGCCACCATTACGAGAAAATGACCATGTAACCCCCACACGAGCTCAGGCGTGACTTGCAATAACCCGTGATGATAGTGCATTTTCAGAAAATCACGACCACGTGGATGATAACACGTGCTGAACGAGCGATGGGCGTCACAGATGAGTGCACTCATCTGCATTTCATCAATGGATAATTGCTAATGTCATACCAATCATTATTTGATCTCACATACCTTAGAATATATGCCAATGTATACATATACACAAAGAATATATATTAGGGGGTGCTTAACTTAATTCTTTGTGTAGGGGTGCTTAACTTAATTCTTTGTGTATATATCTAAAATTATATCCCCCCCTCTATTTACATGAAATGGTTTGGTTCATGAAATGTTTTGGTCCATTCGCAACGCCAAAGCGAACGGCGAACGCTTTACATGAAATGGTTTGGTTCATGAAATGTTTTGGTCCATTCGCAACGCCAAAGCGAACGGCGAACGGCTTGCGAGTACAGTGACAATCCCCCCGGGGTTTTTATTAGTTTTAAAACATAGTTTAACGCCAACATAGCGCCAACATAGTTTGCAAACGTGAAATAAATGAATACGCTCTCAAATGTGCCATCCGAGGCAGAGTGTGTCCGCCACGTTCGGCACACGCGACGCGATAGCTCGCTGCTCTCTGATTGGTTGAATCGTTTTTTGGACATAGCTCGGTAAGTAATTGTCCGATTAATATGAAACCTTGAAAAGGCACATCCTCGGGTCCCCAGCAATATACCTTGCAAGTTTAAAGTATATCGGACCCGTGGTTGTCGAGAAACAGCGGTCACAGACAAACAAACGTACAAACAAACACACAGAGATTACTGGAATTATAGATAGATATTTTCAATTCAGTGACAGAACCCGGCCGCCTTGTTTTTTTTGGGGCGGGGGTAGGGGGGTGGCAACAAGTAGAGTCCCTGTATTGTCTCAATGTCGTCTCCATACAGGGGGGGGTGGCAACAAGTAGAGTCCCTGTATTGTCTCGATGTCGTCTCCATCCAGGGACTCCAGCAACAAGTTCACGGATGCGCACACCAACGCTGTGGTGTCGAAGAATGAGTGGCCGTTTGAAGTTGATTTTTATTATTTGTTTCTTTTTTCTTTAATCTAAACGAACAATATAGTCATTGCCACTATTTATTATACATTAAAGCAACAATCCTGATTGAAGTTGGCAACCACACGAATGAACGATCGATATTTACCCAAAAAAAAGTTCTATTTTCCTGATTATTAATGGAGTGTAAAACAGTTCATTAGAAAACACCCATGATAAAACTAAGCCAAACTCGGGCATGTGGACATTCACTCTGCTCACTGCAACGGGAAGTGGGCACAGTCACACTTATGTGCTGATGTGGCGGGCACAAGGGGCAATAATTCCGCGCACCAGTGGGGGGCGCGAGTGTCCAGGCGGGGAGCAAGAGCACTTGCCCAGCCTTTCGACTGATCGGCCACGCCCGGGGACTAGGCGTGGCCTCGGCACATATATGCGGGCTCTAAGCTCGAGCCCGCCCAGTGCTGAAGTGCGAGCTCTTAAATAAAGACTCTGATTGTACCATCGCGTTGTGGCCTACCTCTCTGGTAATCGAGACGTGTGTGCCCAGCACCACACTGGTGACCCCGATTGGATACAGCCGTTGCTGACCCCCGAACGCGCTGTGGCTACCAACGCCGTCACAATCAAACTCCCGGAGTTTAGTGAGGCGCAAGCCGACATTTGGTTTTTGCAAGCCGAAGCCCAATTTCAACTCCGGGGCATCACGGCGGACGAGACCCGGTACTGCCACGTGGTCGCCGCCCTCGGGCCCGGCACTGCCGCCCACGTCGTATCCATCCTTCGGCGCCCGCCGGGCGACCACAAGTACGAGGCCATCAAACGTCTCCACCTCACCACGTTCGGCCTCACGGAGGCCGAACGCGCCGACTGCCTCCTCGACCTTCCCGACCTCGGCGACACACGACCATCCGTGCGGATGGATTGTATGCTGTCGCTGCTGGGCGACCAGCCCCTGGATTTCTTATTCCGGGCGCTGTTCCTACGCCAGCTACCGCTACAGGTATGCCTCGCGCTGGCCGGTTCCAAAAAAAAGGAGCCCCGCGCCCTGGCCGTAGAGGCCGACAAGTTTTTCGCGGCCTGCGACACGCGGTCGGTTTACAGTGCTGTCGTGGTGGATCCCGGCGCTGCGGCTACGGCGCCCCCTGCTCCTCTCGTGGCCGCTTCTGCACCCCGCCCACCACCGCTGCCGCCACCACCACCGCCGCCGGCATGGCCGACGCGGCCGCCACCGCCGCAAACCTGGTGCTACTACCACGCCAGGTTTGGCCGCTAGGCTAAAATGTGTCGCTCGCCGTGTTCTTTTGACGGGTCGGGAAATGACTGGGCCGGCGCTCACTTGCGGCCATGAGCGTCGGCCATTCCGGCAGCCTCCTGTTCATCACGGACACGTTGTCTGGGCGCCGTTTCCTTTGCGACACAGGAGCGCAGGTAAGCGTCCTCCCTGCCTCCGCGTCCGACAAGCAAACCGCGGGCCAGGGCCCCGCTTTGCTTGCCGCCAACGGTACCCCCATCCGCACATTCGGGAAGCGTTGCCTCTCCCTGCGGTTCGGAGGGCAGCGCTTTCAATGGTCGTTCGTCACCGCCAGCATGCCCATGGCACTGCTCGGTGCAGACTTCCTATGTGCGCATGGTCTGTTGGTCGACATAAAGCGTAAACGGATCGTCCAGGCTGAAACCTTCAGCTCGCTCACTTGTTCACTGAGCGGCTCGTTGAGCAGCTCACTGAGCGGCTCACCGAGCGGCTTGCCAAGTGGCTTGCTGAAAGGTTCCGTCCCGGCGAGTTTGGTTTGCACGCTTCCGGCAGTAGACGAGTTTACCTGCCCCCTCGCCAGTTCCCGGCCCACACGTGGCCCACCTTCTCAGCGGTGGCCGTTAAGCACGGGGTGGAGCACCATATCCCCACGGTCGGGCCGCCGGTCTATGCCCGGGCACGCCGACTCGAGCCCACGAAGCTCGCCGTGGCGAAAGCGGAGTTCGCCACGCTGGAGAGGCTGGGGATCGTTCGGCGCTCCAACAGTGCTTGGGCTTCTCCTCTGCACATTGTGCCGAAGCCCGGCAGAGGATGGCAGCCGTGCAGGGACTACCGCCGGCTCAATGATGCCACCACCCCCGACTGCTACCCGGTCCCGCATATCCAGGACTTTTCCGCCCCGTTGGCAAACACGACCGTGTTTTCCAAGGTGGACCTCATCCGGGCTACCATCAGGTCCCCGTCCAACCGGACGATGTCCCGAAGACGGCCATCATCACCCCTTTCGGCCTCTTCGTGTTCCTGAGGATGCCCTTCGGGTTGAAGAATGCGGCCCAGGCGTTCCAACGGCTTATGGACAGCGTCTTGCGCGACTTACCTTTCCTTTTTGTCTACCTAGACGACAGCCTAGTCGCGAGCGCGTCCCGGGAGGAGCACCTGCTCCACCTCCGCACGCTTTTCGAACGCCTGGGCCAGCATGGCCTAATCATCAACCCCGCCAAGTGTCGTTTCGGCATCGCCACCATCGACTTCTTGGGGCACCGCATCACCAGGCACGGGGCCGTCCCTTTACCGGCCAAGGTGGAGGCGATCAGGGATTTCCCGTGGCCCCGCACGATCAAGGGGCTCCACGAGTTCCTGGGCATGGTAAATTTTTACCACCGCTTCGTGCCCCACGTCGCCCAGCTCCTCCGCCCCTTGCACGAGGCCCTACGGGGCAAGCCGGGCAAAGGTGACAACGCGTGGTCGGAGCCGATGGCCGCGGCGTTTGCGGGCGAAAAGCTGGCCCTGGCCGACGCCACCATGCTGGCGCACCCGGCACCCAATGCACCGATCACCCTCACCACCGGCGCGTCGGACTACGCGGTGGGCGCGGTGCACGATCAGTGGGTGCGTGGTGCTTGGCAACCGCTGGCGTCTTTTAGCCGGCAGCTTTGCCCACACGAACGCCGCTATAGCACCTTTGACCGCGAGCTGCTCGCGCTCCACCTGGCGGTCCGACACTTCCGCCATCTACTGGAGGGCCGCCCGTTCACGGCTTTCGTCGACCACAAGCCCCTTGTGTTCGCGATGGCCAAGGTCGCCAAGCCATGGTCGGCACGGCAGCAGCGTCACCTCTCTGCCGTGTCCGAGTACACGACAGACATCCGTCACGTGGCGGGTAAAGACAACCCGGTGGCGGATTGCCTTTCCCGGTCCGTCGTGCATGCGGTCCACCTCGGGGTCGACTATGCCCGGATGGCAGAGGACCAGACCGCCGACCCCGGTGTCCAGGCTTTGCGGACCGCCGTCACGGGCCTCCGCGTCACCGAGGTGCCGTTCGACGCCGCGGGCGCGGCCCTCCTATGCGACGTCTCCCTCGGCCGGCCTCGCTCCCATCGTGGCCGCTGGCTGGCGGCGCCCAGTTTTCGACGCCACCCACGGCATGTCCTACCCAGGCACGAAGGCGTCCCAGAAGCTCATCGCGGCGAGGTTCATCTGGCATGGCCGCCGGAAGGACGTCCGTGACTGGGCCAGGACATGCCTCGCGTGCCAGCGCACAAAGGTCCACTGCCACACCCAGGCCCCGTTGGCCCTGTTTGCGGTGCCCGAGCGCCAGTTCGACCACGTGCACGTGGACTTGGTGGGACCTCTGCCCCCTCACGGGGGTTAACCCACCTCCTCACCATGGTGGACCGCACCACACGGTGGCCGGAGGCCATCCCATTGGCGGCGACGTCTGCGGCTGATGTGGCGCAGGCCTTCATCGCCACTTGGGTTGCCCGGTTCGGTGCCCCCTCGGACATCTCGTCCAACCACGGCCCCCAGTTCACCTCGGAGCTCTGGGCCATGGTGGCGCAAGGGCTCGGGGTGAAACTACACCGCACCACGGCCTACCACCCCCAGGCCAATGGCCTGTGCGAGCGCTTTCATCGCTCGATGAAGGCCGCGCTCCGGGCCAGCCTCCGCGACGGCCGCTGGGTCGACAGACTCCCCTGGGTCCTGCTGGGCCTCCGGACGGCGCCCAAGGACGACCTGCCCGCGTCCTCGGCGGAGCTGGTTTTCGGGCAACCACTGCGGGTACCGGGTGAATTTATCCCCGACTCCACGGCTCCTTGGTCCGTGGCGCAACAGCACTCCGCCCTTCAGGAGACCGCCCGGAGGTTCGCCCCGGTGCCGACGGCACACCATGGTTGCCCGCCTTCCCACGTCGCCCCAGAGCTTCACACGGCGAAGTACGTCTTCGTCCGGCATGACGCCCACCGGGCACCGCTACGACCCCCGTACGATGGGCCTTTCCGCGTGCTGGAGACCGCGGACAGGTTTTTCACCATCGACGTCGGCGGTGCCCCGGATCGCGTCTCCATGGCGTCTCCTCAAAATGATATGAATGATCAAAATGAAAAATGAATGATCGCGTCTCCTCAAACCAGCCCACCTTGATCCGGACCACCCCCCGCAAGCAGCTCTGCCTCTGCATCGAGGCCGCCCCCCGGCGATCGGACCCCCTGCACCCCCCTGCCCCGCCGTCCCGCTACCCCCCAGCCCTGCACCCATCGCCAGGGGGCGTTTCGGCCGGGTCATCCGGCTTCCCCGCAAACTCACCCTTCAGGTGCGCGGGAATTCTGGGGGGGCGCGTGTGGCGGGCACAAGGGGCAATAATTCCGCGCACCAGTGGGGGGCGTGAGCGTCCAGGCGGGGAGCAAGAGCACTTGCCCCGCCTTTCGACCGATCGGCCACGCCCGGGGACTAGGCATGGCCTCGGCACATATATGCGGGTTCTAAGCTCGAGCCCGCCCAGTGCTGAAGTGCGAGCTCTTAAATAAAGACTCTGATTGTACCATCGCGTTGTGGCCTACCTCTCTGGTAATCGAGACGTGCGTGCTCAGCACCACACTGATAGTATAAAACTGCAACTTAAAAAACTGAGGCACAGTGACAAGAAAGATCACTTTCATATGAAATTGAATTCATTGTAACTTCATTTATAATTTAAACCTTAATTTAAAAAATAATAATAATAGTAAATACAAAATCAACCACCCACCCACCCAGCCAACCAACCAGCCAACCAACCAGCCAACCAACCAGCCAACCAACCAGCCGACCAACCAACCAACCAAACAAATAAACAAACAAACAAGACGTCATGCGCAGCACGACACTTGCAAAATTGGTGGATTTAAAACTTATTAAAGGTGCCAAAAATAAACAAATAATAATTTTAAAAACCACTCGTGTCACGCCAACTTGCTGTCAATGACGCACACGAAGTGAACCTCTCAACTACTTGGGAGCACACGCGTGTGCCTGATATCCCTCTGGCACAGTGCCAAGAGGGGGTAACCGAGCTTGCGTGGGAGACCTTGGTTCCCCATTGAAAGTAAACAAGGGGTTAACTTTGTGCACATCTTTTTGACAGCAAGCTGGCATGCTGATAGTGACATGGAAAGAATTGGATGGAACTCGTCTTAGTTCTTACCTTGTAGGTAATCTTTATCCACAACATGTTCACTGCACACACGGTGATTTTCTGTTGGATGAAAATTGTCTCTGCTGACGTTGGTGAGCCATTTGGACAACAACTGGGGGTTTTCAAGAGAGAACCTGATGATACAATGTGATATAAAATAGCATAAATGAAAAAGTCAAGTTGGGAAAGTTGGGTTGGACTTCTTCGATCCTTATTTGTTTAAAATGTCAGCTTAACATGTTCAAACTCAAGACTTTGTGCATGTTCGGATGACATTTTTTTCCAGACATCAATCTCTCAACGGTCTTACACTGCGATTAGGGAGGCGTGAACAGATGAAATGTTTCATCATTTCTGTTCGAAGCAGGTGAAGTTGGATCCAAACCATCTCGGACCCAACTAATGCCAACTTGGACCCAAATTTGAATTTTTTTTTACAAATTGTAAAATGTTGAAATGAAAGAGTGCAACAACTTTTGCATTGCTTTATCATGAAGAATAGACAAACAAATTTTATTTTTAGGGGCTTATTATTTATTTATTTATTTATTTATTGGGGGGGGGGGGAGGGGGGAGAGGTCATTTCGGTCCTCACTAAATTTAAACAATTGAAAAGGCCTTCCAAAATTAAAACAAAAATGGAGACAAAATGCAAAAATTTATATTCTGGAGAATTTTTCCGTCAGATTTGTTTAGCTATAAAATTACGAAAATTGAAGTGAGAAAAAATTAAGAGTGAATTGTCAACCCTGACCAAAAAAAACTTAATTTTACTATTGAGGCCTACATGTATTTACTTTTACTGTTCCATTCTCACTGAATTTTTTTTTTTTTCAGAATTAGTACTTTTGTCCCACTTGGCTTTTCGAAAAAAAAAAGAGACTTTAAAAGAATTATACTTCATGATAGTGTCAGGGAACTTTTTACTGAACCCTGAAGGTTAACAATAATTGAGCCGAAACTCAGATCGAAAGAGCTTGGTACGTCAACTCGAGCCAAGGTTTATTCTGAATTAAGAGGGAAACTTGTTACACAAAATCGGCCTAAGATATAACGCGTTCCTTGGTTGAAGAAATCTTCTCCCCTCTGGTCTTGCCTCTTCTGGTGTCCAGTCCCATCCTCCCTCAGAGCATGGTGCTTAAGTAGCAAGGAGCTCCCTTGATGTGGTGCATTGGAATCCAGAGATCAACACCGAACACAGAACTTTGGTGCCAGAACGCATCTGTTCTTCATTATCCGTCACTCAAGGCATACCAAAGGTCACTTATCCCTGCTTATGTCAACCTTCTCTGTCCTACACAATTCCACTCCCTGACTAATGCATCCACCCTCGACTTTAAGTAAACACTCGAGCCTGGTGTTCTCCATTTATGGGTCAAGGAAACTTTTTACAGATGTTGCCTTATCACCTCGGCTCCAAGGCTTTACCAGACTGCACAGTAAAGCACATTTTACACAAGATCACATTGAGATGCAATTTAACTGTTTTTTTAGCAATATTAACAACTGTCAATCTATATGAATATTTATTATCCCACAATAGGAATTAAGATAAGTCAAACTGAAAAAAAACTCTTGGGTCCAAGTTGGTACTTGGGTCTGAGTTGGTCTGGACTCGAGATGGTCTGGGTCCGAGATGGTCTGGGTCAGTCTGGGTCTGAGATGGTCTGGGTCTGAGATGGTCTGGGTCTGAGATGGTCTGGGTCCGAGATGGTCTGGGTCAGTCTGGGTCTGAGATGGTCTGGGTCTGAGATGGTCTGGGTCAGTCTGGGTCTGAGATGGTCTGCGTCCGAGATGATCTGGGAGAGTCTGGGTCCGAGATGGTCTGGGTCCAAGATGGTCTGGGTCCGAGATGGTCTGGGTTCGAGATGGGTCCAACATTTTTGGGTCCACCCAGATGCGTCCACCCAGATGGGTCTGGGTCCATCATTTTTATTAGTTCATTTTTAGTTCATTTTTCGTCCATAGTTCATTTTTAGTGTAAGGCCTAGTGTAATGCTTGGCCACAAGGGCATGAATGGAAAGGTCTTTGTTCCAAAGATTGAAAGAGTTGCAAAGAGACATCAACTCCGCCTGTCATGCCTGTGCCTGTCTGGCCCGACAAGCAGGGCTGTGTGGCTCTCTTTTACCATGGGTCTTATTGTCATGGCGACAACAATAAGACCCATGACATAAAAGAGAGCCAGACAGCCCTGCTTCTTGTTGTATGCCTGTCCGCCACTCTCAATGTATCTGACCAAATTCCGACCAAAATGTCTACTTTTAAAAAGAAAAACACAGAGTACTCACCTGTGAAAAGTAACATCCCTCTTCTGGGTGCGACGATTTGTGGACCCGCAGCAGGCACAACTTTTCGGCATCTTGCCACTAGAAAATATTCGCGACACAACTAGGTCATGTACATGTACGTGTACGTTGTCAACAAATGTTTCCCCCAAAAAACATGGCTGCCGGTCTTCCTTGTCGGCACGGGGTCACGTGGAATGTTCGCCCTCGAGTCTGTAATATAACTCCATGGCGGGAACCAGATCCACGAAGACCTCTTCTTCTACATTCTATTACACGTTACTTCTCTTGAATCTTCTCGATCATTATCTCACCCCAACGTGTATTACCAAATCGTTACTCCCAGTTTTAAAGTTTTATTCAAAGAAATATTGAACACTGAATTAAACGAGGAGGAAAAAAGGAGGTCCGACATGCCAAGCTCGAACTAGAAGATGCACCTTCCTCAATCAAGGGAGCCGCAAAGCATCCCTCTTAACATGGGGACATAAAATTCGTTTCTCGGCTTCTCCTGGACGAAATCGGCTGCAAATTTCAGAAGTAAATCCTTTGTACGTCGAGGTAATATGTTCCAAATTTCAGCAACGTCCATTTCCGCTTTCTTGAGTTTTATTAGGAAAACCCTCGAAATCACGTCAGTGTCCGTCCGTCCCCCCAAAATGTGTTGGATCTCATATCTCAAAGGCTTTTCATTGAAACCAGCTGAAACTCGGAATATACATCGGCCAATACATTCAATTAAAGGCTTTCAAAACAAATTCAAAATCTGCGCTTATTTAGGGGATCTCCAGGGGGGGGGGGGGTTGACCCCCCAAAATAGGTAATTGCTCTCTTCTCCGAAACTACACACACGATGTTGATGGAACCTGGCCACAAGCTTCATATCTGATGCCTCACGAAGGTGTAATGACCGTATCAAAATCTGCACTTGTCGTGGGGGTCTAAGGGGTTTTCTTTGACCCCCTCCCCTCTAAAGAGGCATTTGATCGCTTCTCCGAAACTACACACACAATTTTAATGACACTTGGCTGCAAGTTTCATATCTGATGCATAATTTTTTAAAATATCATATCCAGTTTCATATCACAAAATTACGTTCTGCCAGCTGAAGTGTTCTCGACACAAACGTGATTGGTCGTTGACTGCCGTCCTCCATGATGTGAGGAAGTGCAGGCCCAACTCCATATGAAGAAGCATCCACTGATAGAACCAGGAGGTTATCACTACTGCAGTGAATCAAAACATCAACGAATGTGAGCAAGCGTTTTGCCTCCCGGAAATCCTTACTCTGCTCCATAACATGCTGTTGAAACCAAAGCATTCAGAATCATTGGAATCTCCCGCGATGAAGCTAACTCCAAGGGCCTCTCACTCACTCACCGCAGGCAGGTTGGTGGTCTTTCCGTCTTCTACCGACTCCTCTCTGGCCTTGCGCCTCCAGCTCTCTCTGGGCTCTGTCCAGCAAATATTCCTACAGGTCGCACAAGATCTGCCTGCAACCCTCTTATGGTTAAACTGCCAAAATCAAGACTCTCTGCTCACCTTCACTCCTCTTTTCTCCCACCTCTGGAACAAACTCCCTCACTCTCTTCAATCCCACTCCACCCTCCAGGTCTTTAAAACAGCTGTTCACCACCATCTCTTATCTTCCCCCATCCAAAACTTTGATGTTTTCTACGCCCGCTAATTTCACCCCAATTCCACTTTTTTGAAATACCAACTTCTGTCCTGGAAGTCCTTGTGTTTTATACTTCTCCCACCCCCCCCCCCCCCACTTCCCTCACCTCCTCCCCCCAGCCCTCTCCCTCCCACACATCTCCCTGCTCTCAAATGTTGTGTTTGTGTGCTTCCCCTTCTCTCCCCATCTCGTGTTCTGCTCCCTCTTTTGATATATTTTGTTTGTCTGGTTGATTTGTTTGTGAAGTAAATGTTAGCTCTTTCACGAGCCTCGATTTAGTATACAAAAAAAAAAAAAAAAAAAAACCACTTCGATACGACGCCTTTACGTGGTAACTTGAGAAGTTATTCAAGAACTGTGGCCACTCTCACCAAGAACCGATGGTAATAATTCAACATTCCAAGGAAACTTTTGAGCTGCCATGTTTTGAGGTGACTCCACAATTGCCCGGATAGAATCTTGCAGAGTCACATGCTCAAGATATCCCGCAACAGAGAACGGTGAAAAAGTAGAAAAAAAGAAAACTGGAAAAGACGAGATGTCATCAGTGATGTGGCAGAAGGGTGGGAAAATATTGTGGTTTCCCTAAATTGGTTTCAAGGAAAATATTGTGGTTTCCCTAAATTGGTTTAAGGGAAAATATTGTGGTTTCCCTAAATTGGTTTAAGGGAAAATATTGTGGTTTCCCTAAATTGGTTTCAGGGAAAATATTGTGGTTTCCCTAAATTGGTTTCAGGGAAAATATTGTGGTTTCCCTAAATTGGTTTAAGGGAAAATATTGTGGTTTCCCTAAATTGGTTTAAGGGAAAATATTGTGGTTTCCCTAAATTGGTTTAAGGGAAAATATTGTGGTTTCCCTAAATTGGTTTAAGGGAAAATATTGTGGTTTCCCTAAATTGGTTTAAGGGAAAATATTGTGGTTTCCCTAAATTGGTTTAAGGGAAAATATTGTGGTTTCCCTAAATTGGTTTAAGGGAAAATATTGTGGTTTCCCTAAATTGGTTTAAGGGAAAATATTGTGGTTTCCTAAAATTGGTTTCAGGGAAAATATTTTAATCTATAATGGCACTCGGTAGAGCGCATACCTCCACCTGGCTGAACAGTTTGTGGTTTGTGTACCCCTGATAGGACGGATCTGGATTCGGACCTGAACCTAAATCTTACCGGCTTGTTCTTGTCCCCCCCAAGTTTCGTCAACTTGTAAACTCATCCTCCAAGTTTCATCCAAATCTGTCCACAATTTTTTGAGATATCCAATATATCGTTTTTGGCCATGTCTCCCAATGGTGAAGAATTCCTTAAAAATTAAATAATTATCGTATCTGAATCCATATGCAGATCTTCACC
Organism: Myxine glutinosa; assembly: GCF_964187855.1. Classification (NCBI taxonomy): domain Eukaryota; kingdom Metazoa; phylum Chordata; class Myxini; order Myxiniformes; family Myxinidae; genus Myxine; species Myxine glutinosa. Next base: position 93,289,801 of record NC_136265.1, read on the forward strand.
AAAATCGAATCTCTTTGTCCTTGTCAGACACCCAACCGGTCCATGAATGTTCGTCCAAATCCGTCCACAACTATTTGAGATATACCGTTATGTATCGTTGTTGGCCCCATCTCCCAATGGTGAAGAATCACTTAAAAAATTATACATGCCGAATCCGGATATTCACCAAAATCTAAACATTTCGTCCTCGTCACATACGTTACCTGCCTACCAAATTTCATCCGAATCCGTGAACAACTTTTTAAGATATCTTGTTCACAAACACAGACAGGGGTGAAAACAACCTCCACCCACCTTTGGTGGCGGAAGTAAACAGAGCAAGATGCTCCACCCCCACATCTAACTCGAAACTCCATGTCAACCTTGGTCCCTTCCATGTCAACTGTGCACGTAAAATCTGCAGAATTGAATGTGTGATGCAGGGCATCATACTCCACGGTCCCGCATTCCACCGAGGAGTCATCCCCATATCTGGATGTCTGCGATTGCGGTGCGGGCCCTCTGTTGATGAATCCATAAAATGGACTCCAGACTTGAGTTGAGTCACTTCGCGATGATGATAGTCTCCCTTCTTCCCACCACATCTCGCGATATGACCCATTTTACTGCAACGAAGACAAGATTCGGTTTTTTATTGTCAATTGTTCGGAGAATGTTTTCCACCACATCTCCAAAAGCTGAAGGTCTTCGACAGTGTAAACGTCAACATCTGGACTGTCCACGACAATTGTTTCACCCCAGAACCTTTGCGAATCACAGCAGCTCCACGCCTACCTGACTCATGTGCGAATGGTTTTTCAACCGCCATCTTCAATGTAGATCCATCAGTTTCCAACAACCTCATCCGGTCTTTTTCATTGCTCACCCCAAATATGAACTGGTCCGGTATGAACTCATCAAGCATCACCTGTACTCAGTCGTTTGTTTGCCTCTCGTCGTTCTGCAAGGAACGAAATGATGGATTACTCCAGTCTTTACAAGCAACCGCTCAACTTGAAACGTCCAATGATTTTATGAGGCTTTGGTGAAAAATGCTCATTGAACAATTTTCACGAAATCTTCAAAATGCACTCCTCATGGTTTCCTGGGTGCACACAGTGACCGGATCACTGCGAAAGCTTTACCTACCTCGGTTCACTTCACTGTAAAAAGTCAAACGTTCCAACTGAGCATCCCATGACTGCCTGGAGTTGAATTCCCCCCAATTTACCATAAGTATCCAGACTTTCCTCATCGTCAAATGTTAAGTGCTCAGACAAAAAAGGACACCAGAACGACAGAGTCTCTCCAGTAACGGTCAACATCTTTATTCTGCACCATGGCCCCATACAGTGCACACTCGTCCACGCTGTATGGACCATGCTCCCCTTTCGACTAGCTGATATATTACAGACCCCAAACAATGTGAATCCCCCCTCTTTATGTTTTCATTCCACCCAAAAAATTTCCAATCACAATCTAGAAAGCTTCTGAAAATGCAAATCATGTCTGCGTCTGTTTGAATGAAGACGTCTTCTTCTTCCATAAGATCAAAATAGTGAAAACAGTTTACAAAATAAAATACAAAATGAAAATCGATGACTTTATTCAGCCTTGACCTTTTGATCGAAAAAAATAATCAGCTTTTGATTTTGGTGAACAAATTCTGTGACTCAATATGCAAATTCTTAAATTTTCAGGTTTGTATGTGCATTTGTATGGGCGTTCATTAGTGTGAATCATCGTGTTGTTTGAGGTGGGATGATCAATTAAAAGCTTTTCCACATAGACTAGGCTAAATTTCTGATTTTTTTTTGGCAGAGGCATTTCTGAGTAAAAGTTGGTATCCGGGCGTTTTAGGTGGATATGAGGGTGCTGATCACGAAAAAAACGGATACCAAGCTGAAATGTGCATATTTAGGGCCTAAATCAGCAAAAAACAAAATGGCCGCCAAAAAAGTTTATGCGATATTTGTTTTTTTTCTTCAGAAAAGTGGAATGTCGTAGTAATACTTGGTATCCATGCTTATTAGCTGTATATGAGGGTGCTGATCACGATAAAAAATAATACCAAGCTGAATATTACATATTTAGGGCTTAAATCAGCCAAAAAACAAAATGGCCGTCAAAAAAAGTATACGCGATATTGACATTTCTAATTTTCTTTTAAAAATAGGAATGTCATAGTAGCACTTGGTATCTATGCTTATTAGCTGTATGTGAGCGTGCTGACCACGAAAAGATAGGATACCAAGCTGAATTGCAGGCTTTCAATGGAAGATGTTTCATACACCATATTGGCTTTTATTGCCGTTTTACCTTGATTGGCATTACATTGCTTTCAGATCACTGTCAACTGTATTTTCTAGTTAAGGTTGTTATCATGTCTAGTTAAGGACGGTTTATTTACCGGGACGGTGACATGCAACCTCTCTTTCTTTTATTTTCAGACTAAATCAAGATGGATCCTGTTGCTACTCTGAAACGACCATCATCGATTGACTTCGCCTTATGCATTTTATGCCAAACAGATGGGGATTTGCGATCTGCCAGCAATCAAGGTCTAGCCACACTCGCTAAGGCTTACGAAACCAGAAAGAAATTACGCGACCCAAAAAACCGCAATATAATTGAGCGTCTGGATCTGGCGTTGGGTTCGAATACCACCTCAATCGTATGGCACAAAAACTGTTATGTCCAATTCACCGATAAAAATAAACTTCTTCGCCTAGAAAGACTGGAAGATCATCATCAGGACCGAGAAAATGTACCAACATGCAGCTCAGTTGTTGGGTCTACCCAAGGTCGTGTCATACGTCGGAGCTCTGTCAAGCCAGTTGACTGGACGCTGTGCATGTTTTGTCAGGATCGTACGTCAAAACAACGATTAAGTTCAGTTATGACATTCAATGTCAGCAAAGATATTTTAGAGGCATCTAAATTACATCACAAGCTATGCTTCAGTTTGGCAGGCGTTAGTGACCTCATCGCAGCGGAAGGTAAATATCACCTTCCTTGCTTAAGTTCGTTCAAAAGAAGTACATGCAAAGTCAAAGAAGATTTTCACACCAGTCAAGACTTACCTTTGATATGGCTTTCTTCAGAACTTATGTATGCAGCCCAAAAGGGTCATGTGCTGAGGCTAAGTGACGTCTGGGATCGGTATGTAAATCTTTCAGAGGAAGCTAACACAGTTATTCCGAAGTCCTTTGCAAGTCGTCGGACAACATTCAGGGAAAAACTGCAATCTCGAGTAGGTGATACCATCCTCTTTGTTCGACCTGATGGTGGGACATCTCAGAGAGAAACGTTGTTGGTACCATCTAAGTATACCGGCAATGCTGTATCTGGACTGACGGATGAAGCAGACGAACAACTAACAATGCCTAGGTTCGGGCCTGAAGAGGACATCTTCCTGTCGCTGGTGCATGTTGCCCTAAAACTTCGAGGAGATTTGCTTGATAAGCCTGGCCACGTGGGATTTGAAGTGAGCATCGGAAACGCACTAAGTTGCGTACCAGAGACTGTCTACATGTTCCTCAAGCTCTTATATGGTGGTCCGTGTCAGCTTGAAATAGAACCATGCGTTGCCAAAGAAGATGATACGAAACTAGAACAACAAGTCCTCAGCAGTGCTCAGGACATGGTATATGGAGTGAGCGGAGGCAGTAAACTGACGCCGAAACATATAGGGCTCGGCAGCACCCTGCACCAAACTACACGATCTAAGGAGTTGGTGGAAATGTTCCATAAGGCAGGACACACCCTCAGTTACCATCAAGTGTTGCAGTTGGACACAACCTTAGCCAAGTCCACAATTAAGTCTATGAATCCAAACACCGGTGCCGTCATACCACCTAATCTAGTTCCTGACCGCTTTCTGTTCTACACTGCTGACAATATCGACATACTGGATGAGACATTGGACGGAAAAGAAACCTTCCATGCCACTCAGCTGGCAGCGTGGCAGAGAGGACCATCCGCAGACGTGAAGTGGGACAGCATGGTTCTTTCTAAAGACCGAATGCTGCATGTCCCAGAGGTCATGGACACCTTAAATGCTGCAACTATGCCTGCCGTCAGGGCCGAACCATCTTTCAGTGGCCAAGTGGAAAAAACTTGGTATCATCAACCGTCCAAGGACACTGATTGTGCAGCAAGGGCCCAATCGGTGGATTTAGCGTTCAATTTCATGCGACTCAACTCAACAACGGAAACCAGTTGGACAGTATTCAATGAGTCCCTGACACAAAATGATCCTCCACAAACTACAGTTGGCTATATGCCCATAATCCTGGCACCAGCGCACGAGTTTGATACACTCAAAACAGTCGTGGAGCGATGTTTGGAAGTTTCATCTCGCTTCGGACAAGAATACACGGTACTGAGTGTGGATCAAGCACTTTATTGCAAGCTCATGGAGTTGAAGTGGTGCAATCCGGAGTACAAGAAGAGACTCATTCCACGTCTAGGAGGGCTACACATTTCAATGAACTTTTTAAAAGTTATTGGAGAACACATGCATGGATCTGGATTGGCAGAGGCCTGGGTTGAAGCTGGTCTAATGGGACAGAACACCATTGAAGCAGCATTGGCTGGCAAAAAGTTCAACAAAGCCATGCGAGCACACAAAATTACATGCCAGGCCCTATGGCGACTATTAGGACCCAATCTACTAGACTATGTGAAAGAAGCCGACGAGCAACTGCATATTCAAATATCCAAGGCTGCATCCGACCTGGCAGCTGTTGAGATCCTTGTCACCTTGCTGACAAACCCAACGTTTTCATCATTGATGTCAGATTTCCTGGAACGCAGAAAGGAGGACAATGTCAACTTCTCTTTCTGGTGGGGATACCTGGAAATGGTAGCAATTCTACTTATGTTCACAAGAGCCCAACGAGATGGACTTTGGGACCTTCACATCCATTCATTCACCTGCATGCTACCTTTCTTTCTCAGGTATGACCATGTAAACTATGGACGCTGGGGTCCTGTCTACTTGGCTGAAATGAGAAACCTACCAGAGTCAGTTCTCGAAGAATTCAAAAAAGGAAATTTTGTGGTCAAACGGTCGGCGCGTAAATTCAATCAGGTTGATCCCGACCAGGCACAAGAGTGGTTGAATGGAACTGGTAAAAGGGCCGGAGGAATCGTTGGTATCACCAAAACCAATACAGCCTTGAACAGATGGGCATTGTCTTACAACCTGAGAGCACATATTGCAGCAGATACGCGTGAAATGTTGCAGATATATCCAAAAGACTTGCTCAGCCATAACGAATCGAAACCAGCAAGACAACAACGTGACAATGCAGACGAGAACATTCTGCTCAGCATATTGGAACGCTTCCATGTGTTTGCACCTGATACGCATCACGCTGCGCTGCAAAACATTGCAACAAAAGACGTTGCTAGCGAAGAAATCCAAACATCGCTACTGAACGCACGAGTCATGGGTCAGAAACAACTGGATGAATTTGTGGAGGATAGACTTGTTGGAGACGCAGAAACCTCAGTGCCTCAGCACTCATTGTATGACACCATCAAGAAGAACAATGCTCCAACATTCGACGATCTTTATAAGGTAGTACAACACAGTGCCGAAAAGAACAAACGCACTGTTCTGAAAGCTGATCAAAACTTCCTCCAACGTTTGGTAACGGCATATGCATCTGGCCGCACGATCAACTTGGACAACGTGTTGAACCACGAACTTCTTCGAGTACCAGTCTCGCTGGCAGAGCTCAATGGCAATTTAAGGACAGGAAACAAATCGTTGCTGGCTGATATGTTGACAGCAGATGTTCCATGTCCTGCTACGCTCGATCTGCACGGGAAATCAGCTTGTCTTGTTATAGATGGACAGGCTCGAGTCGTGGCCATTGGGAAACCGGTTGCTGCCAAGACATTAGGAGACTTGGCAGACGTTTTCACAAGATCAATCTTCCAGTCAGGAATGCAATATCTTCGCATAGACGTTGTATTTGACAGATACCGAGATGAGTCGATCAAAGCAGGAACAAGAACCAAACGAACAAAGACAAGTCGTCCAATATGTCGTATTGTAGAAGGACGGGAGGTGCCACTGCCTAACTCCTGGATAAACTTCATTGCCCTTCCAGAAAACAAGGCAGCCCTTGCTCGCTTCCTCTCGGAAGAACTTCTGGCACATGCTCCTGGTGATACAGAGATTGTGGTTGCAGGGGGGTTTGACGATGAGCGTGAAATCAGGTCATCACGTGGCAATACTGACCTCACTCCACTAAAAGCAACACACGAAGAAGCGGACACACGCATAATTCTACATGTCATAGATAGTCGGCTGGACACTGTAGTTGTATGTGCGAGAGACACTGATGTCATGCTGTTGTTGGTGGCACATTTTCCGCGTGTCAGTTGCAGAAATCTATGGATGATGGCTGGTACTGCCCAGAAGAGAAAGTACATACCCATAGGTCCATTATATCACAACTTGCCATCAAATTCAGTCCAATCACTTCTGCCATTTCACGCTCTTACGGGATCGGACACGACATCGCACATCTGTGGACACACGAAACGTTCAGCATGGAAAGTCTTCCTTGAGTATCACCACCTTCTTGTGGGTTTGGGAGTAGGGAATTTGACCCCTGAAGTGTCAAAATCGACAGAAATATTTGTCTGCAAAATCTACGGGATGAACAATCTGGAGACAACAGATAGCGTTCGTCGGGTCATGTTTGAGAAGGCCTGCAAACCAGAAGCGATGCCACCCACGAGCGATGCTCTCAAATTCCACATCCAGCGTGTGCATTACCAATCTCTGATATGGAAGGAGGCACACTGCCCACTTCCGAACCTGCCGAATGTCACGGAGTTGGGATGGAAAAGGGTCGCTACCAATTTGCAACCAGTGCTGATGACACTCCATCCAATTCCTGAGTCGTGTCTTGAACTTGTTTCTTGCAGTTGCAGGTCACGGTGTCGTACCATGCGCTGTAGCTGCCGTAAAGCAAAACTTGGCTGCACAGCTGCATGTGTATGTCGGCAAGAAACTGACCAGGACGGTTGCTTTAATGACAATGTGTAATGTGTTAACGACATTATTCAACTTACCGTCGAGCCTGCATATCGTAAAAGACGTCATGACTGTGCTACCTGTATATAGTTAAACGTTCATATGTGATTGTTCACTGCATGTAATCGTATTAATCAATGAAGATCAAAAGTAAAGTTGTATTGCCTTGTAATCGTGTTGTTTATTATATGAGCTGTGTGGCACAAGGGTCCATGTGTAAGTGTCTGTAGATATCATTTCAGCTGCAGTTAGCCGATATTTAGAGCTATTTTGTGAGCAACCACCTTGAATGTGTCCTGTTTCAGCATATAGCTTTGGTCCAACACTAATAATAGTGCGCTCATATGCTTCCTTGACCTCGATAACCTGGGGCTAGACATCAAAATAATGATTCTATGTTCACTAGAACTGGAGATATCGTCAATATAAGATTTGATGGCGGCCATCTTGGAAAATGGCCGAAACATCGATTTCTGCTAAAATAGTATATACAAATTTGATTGCCCGGAAATATTCATCTTGTTTCACGTAAAGTGTACTTGTTGAAATGTCTTCCTGTGTGATTCTGAGTTCAGCGGCTAAAAGTTAAATATTTTGGCGGCCATTTAGTTTTTTCCAGATTTGAGCATCAAATACCAAAAATTCAGCTTGGTATCCTATTTTTTCATGATCAGCACCCCCAAAATAGGTTAAAAACACTTGTTACCAACTTTTACTCAGAAATGCCCCTATAACTTGTATTAGATGCATTTCTGGAAATTTAGCCTAGTCTAACAACTTGTACATTTGTATGGGTGTTCTTCATTGTGAATTTGTATGTTTGATTTAAGGTTGGATGATTGATTGAAAGATTTTCCACAACTTGTGCATTTGTATGGCTCACCATTGTGAATTTTCATGTGCCTTGTAAGATGGGATGATCGATTAAAATATTTTCCACAACTTGTGCATTTGTGTGGGCGTTCTTCATTGTGAATTTTCATGTGCCTTGTAAGATGGAATGACAGGTTAAAAGATTTTCCACAACTTGTGCATTTGTATGGGCGTTCTTCATTGTGAATTTTCATGTGCCTCATCAGGTTGGATGATCGATGAAAAGATTTTCCACAAATTTTGCATTTGTATGGGCGTTCATCATTGTGAATTTGTATGTGTGATTTCAGGTTGGATGATCGATTAAAAGATTTTCCACAACTTGTGCATTTGTATGGGTGTTCATCATTGTGAATTATCGTGTGTGATTTAAGGCTGGATGATCGATTAAAAGATTTTCCACAACTTGTGCTTTTGTGTGGGCGTTCATCATTGTGAAATTGTATGTGTGCTTTCAGGTTGGATGATCGATTAAAAGATTTTCCACAACTTGTGCATTTGTATGGGCGTTCACCATTGTGAATTATCATGTGTGTTTTAAGGGTGGATGACCGATTAAAAGATTTTCCACAACTTGTGCATTTGTATGGGCGTTCACCATTGTGAATTTTCATGTGCCTTGAAAGATGGGATGACCGATTAAAAGATTTTCCACAACTTGTGCATTTGTATGGGCGTTCACCATTGTGAATTTTCATGTGCCTTGAAAGATGGGATGACTGATTAAAAGATTTTCCACAACTTGTGCATTTGTATGGGCGTTCACCATTGTGAATTTTCATGTGCCTTGGAAGATGGGATGAATGAATAAAAGATTTTCCACAACTTGTGCATTTGTGTGGACGTTCACCATTGTGAATCATCATGTGCCTTTTAATGCTGGATGATTGATTAAAAGATTTTCCACAACTTGTGCATTTGTGTGGGCGTTCATCATTGTGAATTTGTATGTGTGATTTAAGGGTGGATGACAGATTAAAAGATTTTCCACAACTTGTGCGTTTGTATGGGCGTTCATCATTGTGAATTTGTATGTGTGATTTAAGGGTGGATGACCGATTAAAAGATTTTCCACAACTTGTGCATTTGAATGGGCGTTCACCATTGTGAATAACCATGTGCCTTTTAAGGGTGGATGAGAGATTAAAAGATTTTCCACAACTTGTGCATTCGTATGGGCATTCACCATTGTGAGTTCTCATGTGTGATTTCAGGGTGAATGATCGATGAAAAGATTTTCCACAACTTGTGCATTCGTATGGGCATTCACCATTGTGAGTTCTCATGTGTGATTTCAGGGTGAATGACCGATTAAAAGATTTTCCACAACTTGTGCATTTGAATGGGCGTTCATCTCTCTCTCCTTTGCGAACCTGGTGAACATTTTTACGTGCAAACAATTCATTTTTCGTTTTGTTGTGTTTGTAAAAAGTTCTCTTGTTTGTTTCAGTTGGCGAGTCCTGCGGGCCTGGGTCTACGCTGTTCGTAAAAGTAGGTGCAGTCTCCCTTGCAGATTCAATGGATCCACCTGTAAATACAACATCACGTGACATGTTAAAAAAAAAAAATATCTGATATTGCTCAATACTTGATATAATTCTGACAAACGTACACAAACATGTACATATTGTTACGTTTGTGGGGGTAGGGGATATAATACCACAGTGGAAATAGGATTGCATAGTAATAGTATGGACCGTGTTTGGGTAGGAGACATCTCAATGTATTAAGGAGGGAGAACTGTGAGCTTAAGATCGTTTACGTGTCACCACACGGGAGGGTGGCGTTGTGTTGACGAGGTCGGATCTAAGGTTCGTTCTCTCCCAGTATGCGATTATTCTCGGTGGTTTTTCCTTTTGTTTTTACAATTATAACAAGCCGGCCATATAAACGCACATATTTAACCAATAACAACAACAATCGCCGTCAGTGTCTGGACATTACCTTCAACAAGTAAACCCTGCCCCACCAAACGAATGAGGAACAAGGCCACACCCCCAGAGTGGGACGAGGTGCATGGAAACTATCGTAACCGGCAGACCACACCCCAAGCTTCGTCATTCGATAATATAATCTCGCAGTTCACTCTCAAAGCTCCTGTGCCAAGGATCGTGGTCTGATTCCATGAGAATGTGTGTTGGTGTGTATGTGTGTCACAACCAATGACAACCTGTCTTGTTGTCTTGCAGCACATTGGAGTTCAGTTAGCCTTGTTGTTAAGCGTTTGGATGTTTGGCCCACATAATTGGCTTCACAATCTTCACATTGGTTTGACAGCTGTGCTCGTAAAGAAACACATCCTTTACAATATGAATCCTGAGCTGCAAATCTTTCGACATGTACATATATGGACATATGTGCAGGGTGTTCGAAAAAGATTGATACAACTTTGACTTCCTGCCATTTCTTTGTTTTTTTGACCGATACCGTTTTCCTTTTCAGGGTTTGGTGGTGTTATTGTGGTGTTTGCTCCCTGGGATTTTTAGCACCGTAACTCAACGATGACATTGACAATGGAGCAGAAGACAACAGTGATGGCTCTGTGGTACCAGACTAATTCATATGCAGACACCCGTTCTGCCTGCCGGTTCTGCTGGGAATACGACCTCAGAACACGTGATGGACCAACAAATTGTGCCGTTCAACGTATTGTGAAACATTTTGAGCACAAGGGTACTCTTGTATTTGTATTCGTTTCTTAGATCCTGCTTGATTCAAGTTTAATAAAGCCTGATATTGACCAAAAAGGCTTTCCATCATTCATTCGACGTGGATCCGAACACTGTGAATGCCGGCGAAGTTGGCTCGCTGAATTTGTGTCTTCAGACGATACCTTAGGGCTTATGAGTCCGATGAAGTTACGGAAGCAGATAAGCTGGACGTGCTCATCAACCCAGTGTCCACGTCCGTCTATCGATATTTCGCCCATTGCGCGAGCGAAACCAACGCTTACGAGGCTCTCAAGACTTTGTACGTCAAGCCTCGTGGAACGATCTATGCTCGCCATTTACTGTCTACACACCGACAAGAGCCGGGAGAGACTTTGGAGCAATGTGTGCAAGCTTTGAGACACCTGAGTAGAGATTGCAACTTTCAGATTGGTACGTTGCAGGAACTTCAAGATGATTGCATGCGTGATGCTTTTATAACTGGTCTGCAATCGCCTGATATACGACAACGGCTATTGGAGAATGACGGTGAATCTTCATGATGCATATGAAGCTCGTACCTTGCAACTCGCTCAGACGCGTACGGGCGATCTTACCTCCCTGTGAATGCTTCAACGTCAGAGGGATGACGAGGGGAGATGCAGACACTCACACAATCTCAGGATACTCCGATCACCAGTCTCCGCTACACGACCCCCACTCCAGAAATCGGAAGGAATGGTCGATGGTGAGCCATCGTCAGCAGAGGAGTGAAATCCCAAGTTAATGATGACCACATCAGCTACTGCCAAATGTTATTTCTGTGGATATCGGAGACATCTGCATATCCAGTGTCCAGCATGATGATGATGATGATGATGATGATCGTTTTAAGGCCATTTTCCCTGCTAGAGCGGGGGTTAGCCTTGCGGGCCCCATGACAATCATGGTTCCCTGTTTGAGGCAATGTTTTTATGGCCGGATGCCCTTCCTGACGCCAACCTTCAGTCAATGAGTCTCTCAATGAGTCTCTCAGTCAATGGAGTATCTTCTCTTCTGGAATTGGTTATGACTAACTTCCCTGCAAATGTCTGCGGTTCTTCTTCTGTTCCAATCGGTTCTTCTGATCATGTGCTTGTTAAAGTGGACATCTCTCTGGCCATTCTCAGACAGCCTCCTCAGCGCCGACGAGTCTGGCATTTCACTCAGGCCGACTGGCACGGTCTGCAAGCAGCCATCAATCATCTGGACTGGTCTCCCATCTCCACTGCCTCTGACATCAATTCTTCCTGGGAGTTCTTCCAAAGCAAACTGCTCTCTCTCATGCACAGATTTATCCCATCTCGTCTTCAGTTGTCTTACCCTTCCTCCCATCCATGGTACACTGAATCTTGTGGTGAGGCAGTTGCCCTGAAACAAACAGAAACAATTTGCCTTTGCCTCTTGGAAGGCAAATCCAACTGAAGGCAATCTCAGTTCCTCCCACCAAGCTCGAAACAAGTGTGTGTCTACCCTCAGGAGTGCCAGGAAGCACTATCTCTCCACACTCAAGATTGAACTCTCAAACCTGTCTGCTTCCTCCAAAACCTGGTGGCGTCTGGTCAAATCCGTTTCTGCTGTTTGTTCCCCCTCCCTTACCTCAAATGGCTACACAGTTGACACCGCACGTGACAAAGCCGAATGCCTCAACTCTGTGTTTGCCTCAAAATCTTGTGTCCCAAACCCATCTCTCTCTGTTTCCACCTTTCCCAGTCGAACCCAACTGCTCCTGGACTCTGTGTCCTTCTCTCCTGACAAGGTGGAGAAGTTTTTATCAAGTCTCGACTCTGATTCTGCAACTGGACCAGACGACATCAGCTCACGGGTCCTAAAATCCTGCTCTGCCGCCCTATCTCACCCTCTCTCTGTTCTTTTCACCCTCTCTTTTGCTCAAGGTCATCTGCCAGCATCTTGAAAATCAGAAAACATTACCGCTTCACACAAAAAGGTGCAAAAACAGATCCTAGTAACTACAGACCAATCGGCCTGCTTTCAATTATCAGCAAAGTCATGGAATCCATCATTGCTTCGGATATCAAATCCTTCCTCTTCTCCAATGGCTTGATCTCTGATCATCAATTTGGATTCAGACCAGGTCATTCTCCTCTGGACATGTTGCTTCTGCTGTCTCAACAATGGATGGAGGTCCTCAATGCCAAACAGGAAATCAGAGCTGTCTCACTTGACATATCACGTGCCTTCGATACGGTCTGGCACCCAGCTCTGCTCACCAAACTCTCCTCCTACGGTATCCATGGAAATCTCCACTCATGGCTTGCGGACTTCCTCTCTGGTCGTAGGCAACGTGTGGCCCTGAATGGATTTCTCTCATCTCCCCTTCCTGTTCTGGCTGGAGTTCCCAAAGGTAGTGTTCTGGGCCCTGTGCTATTTCTGGTCTTCATCAATGATCTCTCTGACTCTCTGGAAAATCCTCTCCGTCTCTTTGCTGATGACTCTACTCTTTGTCGCTCCATTCTTCATCCCTCAGATCGGAGGTCTGCAGCCTCCTCACTCTGCAGACCTGGACAAAATCACAGACTGGTCAAACAAGTGGAACATGTCTTTCAATCCTGACAAATCTCACACTCTTACAATGTCTCTCCGAAATGACCGACTGGAAACCCCTCCCATCTACTTTCTCAACAATCCTCTCCAAGATGTTCTGTCGCTCAAGCTTTTGGGTCTCACTATCTGCCATGATCTTTCTTGGGAAAACCACATTTCCAAGCTGGTCTCCAAAGCCAGTCGCTGACTAGGCATCCTCCGTAGTGCGAAGTCCTTCCTTGGCACACCTGAGCTCCTCACCACATACAAGGCCTTCATCCGCAGCTCAATGGAATACTGTTCCCCCCTCTGGGCTGGTGCTCCTGCCTCACACCTAGCGCGGCTTCATGCTGTTGAGGCCAAAGCTTTCAGAATCATTGGAATCTCCTGCGATGAAGTCAACTCCGAGGGCCTTTCACTCACTCACCGCAGGCAGGTTAGGTTGGTGGTCTTTCTGTCTTCTGCCGACTCCTCTCCGGCCTTGCTCCCCCAGCTCTCTCTGTGCTCTGTCCCCCCCAATATTCCTTCAGGTCGCACAAGATCTGCCTGCAACCCTCTTATGGTTAAACTACCAAAATCTAGGCTCTGCTCACCTTCACTCTTTCATTCCCCTTTTCTCCCACCTCTGGAACAAACTCCCCCACTCACTTCAATCCCACTCCTCCCTCCAGGTCTTTAAAACAGCTGTTCACCACCATCTCTTATCTTCCCCCATCCAAAACCTTGATCTTTTCAACCCCCGGTAATTCACCCCAGAGTCCTTGCAGTGTTCATATGTTTTATACCTCTCCCACCTCCACCCCAAGTCCTCCCGATGTCCCTGCTCTCAAATGTTGTGTTTGTGTCCTTCCCCATCTCTCCCCATCTTGTCTGCCGCTCCCCTTGTTTTTTGTGTTTTGTGTGTCGGTTTGACTTTTTGTGTGATTAATGTTAGCTCTTTCACGAGCCTAGATCTTGTATACAAAAAAAACCAACAAAAAAAACCCCTTGGTCGCCTCTTTCGATGCGCAGGGATACGGTGTACCTATTCTAAATCGAGGTACACACCGTGATCATTCATCCCACCAAGCTGGTACTCAATTTGCCGACCTCGGAAGGATGACAGGCTGAGTCAACCCCCTGGCGTTAATTCAACGATCGACCAGGATTCAAACTCAGGATCCTCGGATCCCAAGCCGGCACCCGAACCGCTAAGCCAACACCAGGCGGTGCAACACGATCAGCATGCAATGCCATGTGTAATAATTGTGGCAAGAAAGAACATTATGCCAAGGTGTGTCGAGCTGTCAAAACGGTCGGACCCATTTCTGCTGGTATGCAGTTGGAAGCCACTGCGCTCTCCGCTACTTCGCCCTTCAGTCTCGTGAAAGCGGTGGTCAAGATCACGGTGAATGGGGAGGCCGCTGATGCGCTGATCGACATGGGGTGTTCGGACAGCTATGTGAATGCTGTATTGGTGAAGCGCCATGCTTGGCCTATCCTCCCCATGGGGAAAACAGTGTGTCTGGCATCATCTTTACATCAAGAGATAAGGGGATATTGTGTTGTGGAACGAGGAACGAATGAGACGAAGTACCAGAACGTGAAACCGATGGTTCTGAGAGACTTATGTGCTGATCTACACTTGGGTCATGATTTTTTTCGAAGGCATGCTGATTTAAATATGCATTTTGGGGGTACTAACCCTATCTTCACAGTCTGTAGTCTGTCAGAGGTAGTAGTCGATCCACCATCGCCGTTTGCCAACTTAACTGAGGATTGTAAACCGATCGCTTTGAAGTGAAGATGACTTACCCGGGAGCATGGGAAGTTTGTTGCTGTGGAGACCAGGAAACTTCTCACCGAAGGCATCATCGAGCCGAGCAAATCGCCGTGGCGGGCCCAGGTATTGGTGACGACCAGTGCTAATCACAGGAAACAGATGGTGATAAACTATTCCCAAACTATTAATCGTTTTACGCAACTAGACGCGTACCCATTGCCACGTTCGGACGAAATGGCAGGAGAAGTGGCTAAATATCAAGTATTCAGTGCATTGGATTTGCGCAGTGCCGATCATCAAATTTCGATCCGAGAGTCTGATAAGCTGTACACGGCATTCAAGTCTGGTCAGCAACTATCAGTTTCATCGTATACCCTTCAGGGTAACAAATTGAGTCGCGTGCTACCAACGAGCCATCAATGAGATAGTATCTCGAGAGAATCTCAAAGACACCTTTGTTTACGTGGATAATGTCACAGTATGTGGACGAACACAGAACGAGCACAACACTAACTTGAAACGATTCATGGAAGTAGCTCGCAAGTACAAACTCACTCAATGCTGACAAATGCACGTTCTCGGCTAAAACTATCAATCTCTTGGGATATACCATTTCAGACGGCTCGATTCGCCCTGACATGTCCTGTTTGCAACTGCTATTGGAAATGCCACCTCCGCCTGATGTAGCCGCGCCGAGACGAACCCTCGGGCTAAACGCTCATTATTCCAAATGGATCCCGAAGTATTCCGAGAAAATTCGTCCTCTGGTTGAAAGCAAAAATTTTCCGCTGTCTTCAGCTGCGAAAATGGCTTTTCACATTTCGATTAAGGATATTGCTCAAGCGGTGGCAATATCAATTGATAACAGTGTGCCCTTCGTTGTTGAGACTGATGCCTCAGAGTGCGCAATCACGGCTACCTTGAATCAGTCGGGCCGACCCGTGGCCTTCTTCTCCAGAACATTATCACACAGTGAGAGGTGCCACTCGTCTGTTGAGAAAGAGGCCGACGCTATCATGGAGGCCTTGCGTAAGTGGAACCACTTTCTCCTCGGGAAACATTTTCATTTGATCACATACCAACGATCGGTGGCTTTTATGTTCGAGGGTCAACATTCCCAGCAAAATAAAGAATGGAAAAAAATAAAATAAAAAAATAAAATAAAATAAAATCGCTATGCGGCGCAATGAGCTTGCGGAATTCGGCTACGACATCGGATATCGCCCTGGCAAGGACAATGTCGCTGATGATGCATTTTCTCATGCTTGATGTGGAACCGTGGGATCCGAGAGGGGATTGCGGGAGCTGCATGACTCGCTTTGTCATCCGGGAATCACTCGCATCGCGCATTTTGTTTGATGTCGAAATCTTCCTTATTCGGTTGAGGACGTAAAGAGAGTCTGAAGTACTTGTCCAGTTTGCGCCCAACTGAAACCAGTTTTATAAACCGCATCAAGGGGTTTTGATCAAACCCACCCAACCATGGGAGCATCTGAACATTGATTTTAAAGGTCCACTCCCTACGTACGGCCACCTCTCAACGTTACATGCTCACCGTCAAAGATAAGTACTCACGCTTCCCATTTGCCTTTCCTTGTGGAGATCTCTCTCCAAATTCAGTGATTAAATGTCTCTCGCAGTTATTCGCGCTGTTTGGTTGTCCAGCGTGTATTCATTCAGATCGGGAAGCCGCTTTCATGTCTCGTGAGATAAAACAATTCCTTCAGGAAAGAGAGAGAGCCTCCAGTCGAACGACAAGGTATAATCCACAAGGCAAATTTGCTTTTTGCAGCTCAACAGGTTTTTTTTTTTTGAAAAACTGAATTGAGGCTCGTGAAAGAGCTACCGTTTATTTCACCAACAAATCAACCAGACAAAAAATATATAAAAAGAGGTAGCGGGAAATAAGATGGGGAGAGAAGGGGAAGCACACAAACACAACATTTGACAGCAGGGAGATGTGTGGGAGGGAGAAGGCTTTGGGGGAGGAGGCGTGGGAAGGGGGTGTGGGGGGGTGGGGGTGGGAGAAGTATAAAACACGGACACCAAGGACTTCCAGGACAGAAGTTGGTATTTCAAAAAAGTGGATTTGGGGTGAAATTAGCAGGGGTAGAAAAGATCAAGGTTTTGGATACAACAACATGCATTTTAAGGCCATTTTCCCTGCAAGAGCAGGGGTTAGCCTTGCGGTCCCCATGACAATCTTCTCCATTTTGCCCCATTTTCTGCATCTCTCCTTGTTAACCCCCTTGCCCGCATTTCTTGTTCCACCATCTTTAGCCAAGTCTTTCTCGGTCTTCCCCGTCCTCTACTTCCTTCTACATTCATTTCCATCACTCTTCTCAACCAGTCACTTTCATCCTTCCTCAACACATGACCAAACCATCTCAACCTGTTCCTCTTTACAGCATCAATCACAGGCTCTATTCCCATCATCTTCCGCAATTCATCATTTGTCTTCCTCTCTCTCAACGACATTCCGCACATCCACCGAACCATTCGGATTTCCACCCTTTCCAGCCTTTGTTGCTGCTCTACATTCATGACCCATGTCTCGCTCCCATAAATGATAACACTTCTCACATATGCAGCATACACCTTTCCCTTCAGCTTCAGCTTCAACGACACTCCCCTCCTCATCAGCACGCCACTCAGTTCCCGAAACGTCTTCCATGCACATCTCACTCAAGCAACCGTTGCCGAGTCTGATCCATCTTCTCCATTCAGCATGTCTCCGAGGTAGCAAAATGTTTTCACACCTTCCAGCTTCACGCCGTCTCCAAGATCCAACTCAACATTTCCTCCATCTGCAGCTACCTCTGTGCACACCTTACATTTGAATGTAGCTGCCACACTGGTTAATGTCCCTCTCAGACCACTACATTTTTGATGAACCCACTCAGCGCACATTGTACATTGAATGGAGTTCACTCCGACACCCTTCTTGCACACAGCACATGGCCACTTCCCAGTTCTTTCCACCTCACCACATGCTTTACCACTTGCCATCACCTTCGTCTTTCCTATATTCACCTTCAGACCTTTTGTCTCCATACATTCCTTCCACTTGTTCATCTTTTCGGTCTCTGTTTTTCACGGTCTTTTCACCCCATACTTCCTTGTTTTAAAATCTAAAAAAAAAAAAAATTAAAAAAAAATCTTCCTTCTCCGTTTGTTCGTTCTTCTTTGTTCGTTTGTTCTTCGACCACGTTGTTTAAAAATGTTTCATCTGTCCCCTGAAGAACTTTATTTTGTCATATTCTATAACACCTTTTTCTTCTTCTTCTATAAAAGAATGCTTTCGACTTGCTCACCAAATCTATTCATTCCAAATTTTTTTCCCATCTCTCACAGTGCATCTTTCATTCATTCCCTAAACTCTCCAGAACTCCACCCATCCTTCAGCGTCCTCAAATGTATTTTTGACTCGAATGTCTCAAGAAACTCATTTTGCAATAAATGTTCGTTTCCCATTAATCGTACACTTTTCAAAATCCAATCTCACCCCTTCCCTCCAAATCTTCCCCATCACCCATCACTTTCAAATCTTCCCCCTTGCCCCTCCCCCCCAAATCTTCCCCATCACCCATCCCTTTCAAATCTCCCCCCCTGCCCCTTCCCTCCTAAACTCCCCCCACACCCCTCCCCTCCAAGACTCTCCCTCACTCCTCCCCTCCTAGACTCCCCTCTCACCCCTCCTCCTCAAAGCGTCCTCCCCGCTTCTTCCCCCTTCCAACTTTCACCTTCTTCTCCCTCAACCTTCTGCCTCACTCTTCCCCCTCCTCAAATAACACCTCACTGCGCCTCACCCAATCACCATCAAACCTTTTGTCCGCCCCATTCTTCCCTTTCTCCAAGCTATTCTGTAATCTCTGACACACCTTCAACAGCTCTCCATACCTCTTCCTCCTCTTCCACATCTTACCGTACCGCTCCTCCCCCCCCCCCCCCCTGGTCTGTATCCGATGCTCCCCCTTCCTCTTCCTTAACAGTATGGACCTCAAACATCCGGGGCCTTCGCTCAAACTTAACTGATCTCTCCATACAGGTTGCTTCTGACAAACCAAACGTGATCTGCTTAACAGAAACTTTTCTCCTTCATGATGTCTCTGATTCCTTGGTATCTTTCCCAGGTTACTCCCTCCTCCGGTATGATTTACCTGAGCCTCGTCCTGGAGGTGGGGTTGCTATCTTTCTAAAAAAAACTCTCTTCCTCACTCGCCATGCACTGCCCTCTCTCCACCTCACCCCCAGGAATACCTTTGGCTACGCCTTCCCCTTCGCTCCCACCTTTTGTTCATATGTGTGTTGTACCGTCCACCAAACAGTGATGACTCCATCTACATCTCGCTGTCTGATAATATGGACCAACTTCTATCTACCCATCCCAACTCTCTCTCTTGCTCATATGTGGTGATTTCAACTGTCACCATGCCAGTTGGCTGGGGGTGGGTACCTCTCTCACCAGCCATGGCTCTTCAGCAAAGGACTTCTGTGACTCACTGGGACTGACACAATCTGTCAATTTCCCAACCCGGATCTCAGTCAACGGAGCATCTTCTCTTCTGGACTTGGTTATGACTAACTTCCCTGAAAATGTCTGCTGCTCTTCTTCTGCTCCAATTGGCTCTTCTGATCATGTGCTTGTTAAAGTGGACATCTCTCTGACCATTCTCAGAGAGAATCCTCAGCGTCGGCGAGTCTGGCATTTCACTCAGGCCAACTGGCACGGTCTTCAAGCAGCCATCAATCATCTGGACTGGTCTCCCATCTCTACTGCCTCTGACATCAACTCATCCTGGGAATTCTTCCAAAGTAAATTGCTCTCTCTCATGCACAGATTTATCCCATCTCGTCTTCAGTTGTCATACCCTTCCTCCCGTCCATGGTACACGGAATCTTGTGGTGAGGCTATTGCCCAGAAACAACTTGCTTTTGTCTCCTGGAAAGCAAATCCAACGGAAGGAAATCTCATTTCCTTTCACAAAGCCCGCAACAAGTGTGTGTCCACCCTCAGGAGAGCCAGGAAACAATATCTCTCCGTTCTCAGGACCGAACTCTCTTATCTGTCTCCCTCTTCCAAATCCTGGTGGCGTCTGGTCAAATCTGTTTCTGGTGTTTGTTCCCCCTCCATCCCCTCCCTCACCTCAAATGGCCACACGGCTGACTCCGCACGTGAAAAAGCTGAATGCCTCAACTCTGTGTTTGCCTCTAAATCTTGTGTCCCAAACCCATCCCTCTCTGTACCCACCATACCCAGGCGTACCCAGCTGCTCCTGGACTCTGTGTCCTTTCCTCCTGACAAGGTGGAAAAGTTTCTGTCAACCCTCGACTCTGATTCTGATTCTGCAACTGGACCTGACGGCATCAGCCCACGGGTCCTAAAATCATGTTCTTCCGCTCTTTCACTCCCTCTCTCTGTTCTCTTCACCCTCTCTTTTGCTCAAGGTCATCTTCCATCTGCTTGGAAATCTGCCAACATCACCGCTTTGCACAAAAAAGGTGCAAAAACAGATCCCAGCAACTACAGACCAATCAGCCTTCTCCCAATTATCAGCAAAGTCATGGAATCAATCATTGCTTCAGATATGAAATCTTTCCTCTTCTCCAATGGCTTGATCTCTGATCATCAATTTGGTTTCAGACCTGGACACTACACTCTGGACATGCTGCTTCTGCTTTCTCAACAATGGATGGAGGTCCTCAATGCCAAACAGGAAATTAGAGCAGTCTCCCTTGACATATCACGTGCCTTCGATACGGTCTGGCACCCCGCTCTGCTCACCAAACTCTCCTCTTTTGGGATCCATGGAAATCTCCACGCATGGCTGGCGGACTTCCTCTCTCCTCGTAGTCAACGTGTGGCCCTGAATGGGTTTCTCTCATCTCCTCTTCCTGTTCAGGCTGGAGTTCCCCAAGGCAGTGTTCTGGGCCCTGTGCTTTTTCTGGTCTTCATCAATGATCTCTCTGACTCTCTTGAAAATCCTCTCTATCTCTTTGCTGACGACTCTACTCTCTGTCGCTCCATTCTTCATCCCTCAGATCGGCAGTCTGCAGCCTCCTCACTCTCTGCAGACCTTGACAAAATCACAGACTGGGCAAACAAGTGGAACATGTCTTTCAATCCTGACAAATCTCACACTTACGATGTCTCTCCGAAAAGACCGACTGGACAACCCTCCCATCCACTTTCTGAATAATCCTCTCCAAGAAGTTCTGTCACTCAAGCTTTTGGGTCTCACTATCTGCCATGATCTTTCCTGGGAAAACCACATTTCAAATCTGGCCTCCAAAGCCAGTCGCCGACTGGGCATCCTCCGTCGTGCGAAGTCCTTCCTTGGCACACCTGAGCTCCTCACCACATACAAGGCTTTCATCCACAGCTCAATGGAATACTGCTCTCCCCTCTGGGCTGGTGCTCCTGCCTCACACCTAGCTCGCCTTCACGCTGTTGAAACCAAAGCATTCAGAATCATTGGAATCTCCCACGATGAAGCTAACTCCAAGGGCCTCTCACTCACTCACCGCAGGCAGGTTGGTGGTCTTTCCATCTTCTACCGACTCCTCTCTGGCCTTGCCCCCACAGCTCTCTCTGGGTTCTGTCCCGCAAATATTCCAACAGGTCGCACAAGATCTGCCTGCAACCCTCTTATGGTTAAACTGCCAAAATCAAGACTCTCTGCTCACCTTCACTCCTTCATTCCTCTTTTCTCCCGCCTCTGGAACAAACTCCCTCACTCTCTTCAATCCCACTCCACCCTCCAAGTCTTTAAAACAGCTGTTCACCACCATCTCTTATCTTCCCCCATCCAAAACCTTGATCTTTTCTACCCCCGCTAATTTCACCCCAATTCCACTTTTTTGAAATACCAACTTCTGTCCAGGAAGTCCTTGGTGTCCTTGTGTTTTATACTTCCCCCTCCCCCCCCCCCCCCTTCCCATGCCTCCTCCCCCCGGGCCCTCTCCTTTCCACATATCTCCCTGCTCTCGGATGTTGTGTTCGTGTGCTTCCCCTTCTCTTCCCATCTTGTCTTCCGCTCCCTCTTTTTGGGTATTTTGTTTGTCTGGTTGATTTGTTTGTGAAGTAAATGTTCGCTCTTTCACGAGCCTCGATTCAGTATACAAAAAAAAACAAAATACCAAAAAAAACCAACATCTTTTCCTTCAGTCCATCCATACTTTCCGCAATCAACACCAGATCATCTGCTTACAACTCCCACGGTAAACCCTCTTTTACGGTCTGAGCCAGCACCTCCATCACAGCTACAAATCGAAGTGGACTTAGTACCGACCCCTGATGCACTCCCACCTTCACCTCAAACTCACCACTGTTCCCGTCCTTCGTCCTTACAGCTGTGCGCGCTCTTTTGTACATTGCCATCACTACTCTGATCAACCATTCCTCCATTCCTAACTTCCTCAAAGCCCATGTCAATACTTCGCGTGGAACCCTGTCGAATGCTTTCTCCAGATCAACAAACCCAAGAAACAACTTCTTCCTCTTCTCCATGTACTTCTCCTGCAACTGCCTCACAATAAAGAGCGCGTCTGTCATTCCTCTTCCTGGCATAAATCCAAACTGCATTTCGTCAATCTTCACCTTCTTCCTTATCCTCCTCTCCAACACCCTTTCCAATACCTTCATTCCATGCTCCAATAACTCTGTCGCTCGGTACGAGCCACACTCCAGAGGGTCACCTTTCCCCTTATATCGAGGGACGAGGGTACTCAGGTCCCAATCCACTGGAATGCGACCTTCTTCCACCACCAGATTACAGATCTCTGCCATTCTCTTCACACCCCAACTTCTTGCTGCCTTCAACATATCTCCCACAACTCCCGTCGGCCCTCCCGCTTTTCTACTCTTCATTGCTTTTATCGCTTCCTCAACATCCTTCTCAGTTATCTTCTCTGCCGGTCCGAAAACTGGGTTACTCTCTGTGTTGCCATCCCATTCATTCTCTGTATTCAACAGCATTTCCATATATCTTTTCCATCTTCCTTTAATTCCATCTGGGTCCACAACGATTTATCCCACTTCATCCTTCAAGCAACTCACCCCCATCACATCACACCTCTCTTTCGCTATCTGCTTTGCAATCCTGAATACCGCTGTCTGACTCTCTTCCGAATCCAAGCGTTCTCCGAACATTTCCGACATGTCTCCTGCGCCTTTGCTACCTCTTTCTTTGCAGCCTTCTTGGCTGCCTTATAACTTTCATGCTCTGCTTTTTCTGCTCCCGTACCCTTCGCCTTCTGCCACTCCTTGAACTTCTTCCTCTGCTCGTCAATCCTCTTTCCAACTTCATCATCCCACCACCATGTTTCCGAGTGCCTCGGTGGTCCTTTTGTCCATCCACATACCACACCAACGGCTCCCAACAGACTATCTTTCATTGACATCCAACCACGTTCAAGCTCAATCACATCATCCTCTACCCGACTCAGCCTCTCTTTTAATGCCTCCCTTACTGTCACCTCTTTCAACCTCCACACCTTCATTCTCGGTTGGTACTTCACCCGCCGAGCCCTCCTCGCACCTTTCACCCTTATGTCACAGACAACCAAGTGGTGCTGTGAAACAGCCTCCTCCCCCGGGATCACCTTTGTGTCCCGGAGGTGCCCCCTATCTCGCCGACGCACCATCAGGTAGTCAAGAGTTGTCGTCGACCCACCTGACGTGTATGTAACAAGCTTATTATCCCCTTTCTGGAACTGAGTATTACAAATCAACAAATCAGCTCCATCAGCAAACTCCAAAATCCTTTCACCTTCTCCATTTCTCACACCATATCCGTAAACCCCAGGAACTCCCTCAAAACCGTCCATACTCCTTCCCACATGTCCATTTAGGTCTCCTCCTACCACAACAACTTCCTCATCTTTCACGTTTTCCATCAGCTTCTCTATCGCACACCAGAACTTGTCCTTTTCATCGCTCCGACCAACCTGCGGAGCATATCCCGAGATGACGTTCACCAAGAGCTTTCCAATCATCATTTTCACTATCAACCTATCACTCACTCTCGTCACACTCAACACACTGTCTACAAACTCCTCAGAAAACAGGACACCAACACCATTCACGCCCTCCGGGCACCCTTGCCACACAAACTTGTATTTCTGTCCCTGCCTACCCTTCACCATTCTCACACCACTTCCCTTCCATCTCGTTGGTTTTGGATGGGGGAAGATAAGAGATGGTGGTGAACAGCTGTTTTAAAGACCTGGAGGGTGGAGTGGGATTGAAGAGAGTGAGGGAGTTTGTTCCAAAGGCGGGAGTAAAGAGGAATGAAGGAGTGAAGGTGAGCAGAGAGTCTTGATTTTGGCAGTTTAACCATAAGAGGGTTGCAGGCAGATCTTGTGCGACCTGAAGGAATATTTGGGGGACAGAGCCCAGAGAGCTGGGGGAGGGGGGGGGGCAAGGCCAGAGAGGAGTCGGTGGAAGACAGAAAGACCACCAACCTGCCTGCGGTGAGTGAGTGAAAGGCCCTTGGAGTTAGCTTCATCGCGGGAGATTCCAATGATTCTGAACGCTTTGGTTTCAACAGCGTGAAGACACGCTAGGTGTGAGGCAGGAGCACCAGCCCAGAGGGGAGAGCAGTATTCCATTGAGCTGCGGATGAAAGCCTTGTATGTGGCGAGGAGCTCAGGTGTGCCAAGGAAGGACTTCGCACGACGGAGGATGCCCAGTCGGCGACTGGCTTTGGAGGCCAGATTTGAAATGCGGTTTTCCCAGGAAAGATCATGGCAGATAGTGAGACCCAAAAGCTTGAGTGACAGAACTTCCTGGAGAGGATTTTTCAGAAAGTGGATGGGAGGGTTGTCCAGTCGGTCTTTTCGGAGAGACATCGTAAGAGTGTGAGATTTGTCAGGATTGAAAGACATGTTCCACTTGTTTGCCCAGTCTGTGATTTTGTCCAGGTCTGCAGAGAGTGATGAGGCTGCAGACTGCCGATCTGAGGGATGAGGAATGGAGCGACAGAGTAGAGTCATCAGCAAAGAGATGGAGAGGATTTTCAAGAGAGTCAGAGAGATCATTGATGAAGCCCAGAAAAAGCACAGGGCCCAGAACACTGCCTTCGGGAACTCCAGCCTGAACAGGAAGAGGAGATGAGAGGAACCCATTCAGGGCCACACGTTGACTACGTTGAACGTGGGATCGAACGTGGGAATTGACAATGGGATCGTTGAACGTTACAACAGTGTAATCTGGCGGGCAGTTTCCATGCGACAAGTCACGTGATCCTTCGGGCAGCCAGTGGGAAATGGTGCTGCCTGACGCGTTACATTCTATCCGGTATTTATTGTGCACGGTTACTAACGTAACCCCACATGAACGAACGTTCTCCTTTCGTCGTCAGAGTTTTAGTGGACACTCGTTACCGATCTGGTTGTCAGAACCAGGACCGGTATTGCTACGTCGATCCATACGTCAAAGCAAATATGAGCCGCTCGTGGATGAAGTGAATCTTCGAGGCGAATGAGGAGTACGTGCATGTTCGCTTCGCCGATGGTCGCGAGACCACCGTGTCAGTTCGTCATCTAGCGCCACGTGGGGAGGTCGTGGATAGAATTTGGGAACCTGAGTCGCAGGTAAAGTCACCTGAAGGGATTTCCGAGAGGAGTGCGGTACCGATCAAGGGTTTGCCAGAGATAGTATCCTTGCCGCCCACTCTGAAAAATCTCCAGACAATCGAGGAGATGCCACAAGATGAGGTAGAGTGTCCTCCACATTCTCCTGAGCCGGAGATCTACCGAACCCGAAGTGATCGGTCTTGTTGACCTCCGAATCGTTTAAATATGTGATTTGTTTCGATAGTGGATATTCTGCTTTGTAGTCGACATCATTCTGGTGTTGTGTAGTTTGACATTTATCGAATACTAGCAGAAGTACCCGGTGTTGCTGGGTGGGGAAGGGGCGGAAGGGGAGGAAGGGGGGGGGGAAGAGGAAGGGAGGAGGGGGAAGGGGAAGGGAGGAGGGGGAAGGGGAAGGGAGGAGAGTGGGGGAGAGGGGAGGAGAGGGTGAGGGAGGAGAGGGGGAGGAGGATCGAGGGTAGGGGGAAGGGGGAGGGAGGGGGGGAAAGGGCAGGGGTGGGGGAGGAGTTGAGGGGTTAGGGGGGTAAAGGGGGAAGGGTGAGGGGGGGAAGGGGAGCAAAGGGGGAGAAGCGGAGGGGAGGGGGGGAGGCAGGAGAGGAAGGGATTCATATATATGCTGGTGGGTGAATGTGGCGTTCATCACGTTTTTGAGTTACCTGCAATGCCGATCAGGATGAAGAAGAAGCCGTACGACCAACTTCGTGCACTTCCGGAATTGTTTGATTCATTTGTATTCAAATGTCTGGTGATTTTTTTGGTATTTATTTATGCGACTGTGTACTTGTATATAACTGTCATTAATTTTAAAAGGCGAAGGCACAATTGAGCGATTTTTTTTTAACTCCAAAAAAACAATCTTTTTCTTTTGTCATAGTTTTTTTTTTTTTTTGGCCTAAAACACTCCCAGGCACTCACTGATGAAGATCCGTTCAGCCATCTCTGAGAAAAATGGTGACACAGACAGACACACAGACAGACATCGCTCTTATATCGTGGATTCGTGTTTAGATTGACTGATTTGCCACGAGTAGAAGTGACATTTTCCAGCAGGGCAGATTGTGGTGAATTTGAAGAAGAAGAGCAATTGAAGGTATCGACCTCCAGGGACTGAAGGCTATAAGTTGTCGCCGCGCGGATGTGCGCGGATGTTCGTGCAAGACTGGTCTGCTGTGAGCTGAAGCCAGACAATGGTTCATGCTGGTAAGATTGAGATCGTACTCTGCGAGCTGGCTTGATTGTATTACCTCGCTTAATGTACATAATCTGTTTGTGTTAATATACTCTTGTTGTATTTGTATTCCTTTCTTAGATCCTGCTTGATTTAAGTTTAATGAAGCCTGATATTGATCAAAAGGCTTTTCCATCATTCATTGCGTTGATAACGATGATGTCATTGGTGCCGTAATTATGACATTGAAGCGTGGTGTTACGCGCGCTGCTTGTAAGCAAGGAGGAAGTGGACAACGCGGTAAGTTGTAAGAGTCTTTATTCAAGAGCTCCACTGTAACACTGGAGCGTTCCGGGCTGCGCGCCCGGTGTGTATCCCGCGGCCACGCCTACCCCTCGGGCGTGGCCGCCGCCCACTTGGTGCGCGGAATGATGCCCTCGCGCCAGTGAGCTTTCGTGTCCGCCACATGCGCCCCCTCAGAATTCCCGCGCACCTGGAGGGCCAGTTTGTGGGGCAAACGGATGACCCGGCCGAAGCGCCCTCTGGCGACTGGCGGCGTCCGGGGTGCAGGGATGCCAGCTGGGATGCCTCCGGCTGCACCCGGGATGGGTGCAGGCTCGGGGGGCGGCGTGCCGGCGGGGCCGGGGGTCCGCCCGCCGGGGGGCGGCCCCGACGCGGGGGCCGAGCCACCGGCGGTGGGTGGTCCACGTCAAGGTGGGCCGGCTTGAGGTGGTCTATGGAGACACGATCAGGAGTGCCGCCGATGTCCAAGGTGAAATGTTTCACCCCGGTCTCCAGCACGCGGAAAGGCCCGTCGTACGGGGGCCGCAGTGGTGTCCGGTGGGCGTCGTGCCGGACGAAGACGTACTCCGCGGTGCGAAGCTCCGGGGCGACATGCGTAGGTGGGTGCCCGTGGTGCGCCGTGGGCACCGGGGCGAACCTCTGGGGGGTCTCCTGCAGCGCGGAGCGCTCCTGCGCCGCGGACCGTAGTGCCGTGGAGTCGGGGAGGAACTCGCCCGGCACCCGCAGCGGTTGCCCGAAGACCAACTCCGCCGCGGATGCGCGCAGGTCGTCTTTGGGCGCCGTCCGGAGGCCCAGCAGCATCCGGGGGAGCCTGTCGATGCACCCGCCCTCGCGGAGGGTCGCCCGAAGCACGGCCTTCAACGAGCGGTGGAACCGCTCGCACAGGCCGTTAGCCTGGGGGTGGTAGGCCGTGGTGCGGTGCAGCTGGACCCCGAGCCCCCGCACGACCGCCCCCCAGAGCTCCGAGGTGAACTGGAGGCCGCGGTCGGACGAGATGTCCGAGGGGGCGCCGAACCGGGCGACCCAGGTGGCGATGAACGCCTGCGCGACGTCCGCCGCCGTCGTTGACGCCAAAGGCACGGCCTCCGGCCACCGGGTGGTGCGGTCCATCATGGTCAGGACATGGGTGAAACCCCGCGAGGGGGGCAGAGGTCCTACCAGGTCCACGTCAGTGGTCAAACCGACGTTCCGGCACCGCAAACGGGGCCAATGGGGCCTGGGTGTGTCGGTGCACCCTCGCGCGCTGGCACGCGAGGCACGTCCTGGCCCAGCCGCGGACGGCCTTCCGGAGGCCATGCCAGACAAACTTGTCGGCGATCAACCTCTGGGAGGCCCTCGTGCCCGGGTGGGACAGGCCGTGGATGGCGTCGAAAATCTGGCGCTGCCAGCCTGCGGGCACGATGGGGCGAGGCCGCCCGAGGGAGATGTCGCACCAGAGGGCCGTGCCCGCGCCGTTGAACGGCACCTCGGTGACGCGGAGGCCCTAACGGTGGTCCGCAAGGCCTGGACGTCGGGGTCGGCGGCCTGGTCCGCCGCCATCCGGGCATAGTCGATGCCGAGGTGGACCGCGTGGGAAACGGACTGGGAAAGGCAATCCGCCACCGGGTTGTCCTTCCCCGCGACGTGCCGGATGTCCGTCGTGTATTCGGACACGGCCGAGAGGTGACGCTGCTGCCGGGCCGACCACGGCTCGGCGACCTTGCCCATCGCGAACACCAGTGGCTTGTGGTCGACGAAGGCCGTGAACGCAAGGCCCTCGAGCAGATGGCAGAAGTGCCTGACCGCCAGGTGGAGTCCAAGCAAGTCGCGGTCGAAGGTACTGTACCGGCGTTCGGGCGGGCGAAACTTCCGGCTGAAGAACGCCAGCGGTTGCCAAGCTCCACGCACCCATTGCTCGTGCACCGCGCCCACCGCGTAGTCCGAGGCATCGGTGGTGAGGGCGATCGGTGCATCGGGCGCCGGGTGCGTGAGCATGGTGGCGTTAGCCAAGGCGAGCTTCGCGCCCACCAACGCCGCGTCCATCTGCTCGGTCCAGGTGACGTCACCTTTGCCCGGCTTCCCTCGGAGGGCCTCGTGCAGGGGGCGCAGGAGCTGGGCGATGCGGGGCAGGAACCGATGGTAAAAGTTTACCATGCCCAGGAACTCCTGGAGCCCCCTGATCGTGCGGGGGCGCGGAAACCCCTTCACCGCCTCCACCTTGGCCGGTAGGGGGACGGCCCCGTGCCTGGTGACGCGGTGCCCCAAAAAGACGATTTCAGTGACACTGAACCGGCACTTGGCGGGGTTCACGATCAGGCCGTGCTGGCCCAGGCATTCGAAGAGCGTGCGGAGATGGTGGAGGTGCTCTTCGCGGGACACGCTTGCGACGAGGATGTCATCCAGATAGACGTAGACGAAATCCAAGTCGCGCAAGATGCTGTCCATGAGGCGCTGGAACGCCTGAGCCGCATTCTTCAAACCGAAGGGCATCCGAAGAAATTCGAAAAGACTTCGAAAAGACTTCTCGAAAAGACTTCTCGAACGGCGTGATGACAGCCGTCTTCGGGATGTCCTCCGGCCTGACGGGGACCCTGATGGCAACCGCGTATGAGGTCCACCTTCGAGAAGGACATATTCGCCAAGCGGGCGGAAAGGTCCTCAATATGGGGGACGGGGTAGCGGTCGGGGGTGGTGGCGTCGTTGAGACGGCGGTAGTGCCCGCACAGTCGCCATCCCCCGCCGGGCTTGGGCACGATGTGGAGCGGCGACGCCCAAGCACTCTCGGAGCGCCGCACGATGCCGAGCCGCTCCAGCGTAGCAAACTCGGCTTTAGCAACCGCGAGCTTCGTCGGCTCGAGGCGGCGTGCCCGGGCGTCGACCGGTGGCCCGGCGGTGGGGATGTGATGTTCCACCCGGTGCTTGACGGTCCCCGCCGAGAGGGTGGGCCTCGTGAGGGCCGGGAAACGGGCGAGGAGGTGGGTGAATTCGTCCGCTGCCGGAAGCGCGCAGATGAACCTGGCCGGAACTGAACCGCTCAGCAAGCCGCTCGATGAGCCGCTCAACGAGGCGGGCAGCGCGCAAGCGAGCGAGCTGAACGTTTCGGCCTGGACAAGCCTTCTGTGCTTTACGTCCACCAAGAGGCCATTGGCACAAAGGAAGTCCGCGCTAAGCAGTGCCGTAGGCACGTCGGCAGTCACGAATGACCATCGGAAAACCTGCCCTCCGAACCGCAGAGAAAGGCAGCGTTTTCCGTATGTGCGAATGGGCGTACCGTTGGCAGCAAGCAGAGCGGGACCCCGGCCCGCGGTCTGCTTGTTGGACGTACCGGCGGGAACGACACTCACCTGCGCTCCCGTGTCGCATAGGTAACGGCGCCCGGATAAGGTGTCCGTTATGTACAGGAGGCTGTTTAATCGGCCGGCGCTCAGTGCCACTACCGAGGGCTGGCCCAGGCGTTTCCCGACCTGCCGAATGAGCACGGCGGGCGACATTGCCAGGCCTCGTGGCCGAACCTAGCGTGGAAATGGCACCAGGTTTGCGGCGAAGCCGGAGGCCGCGGTTTCCGCGGTGGTGGTGGGCGGGGCGTGGCGGCCGCCACGAGGCGCCCCTCGGAGTAGGGGTGGGCACCCGCAGGAGGTTCAGCGGTGCGTCGCGTAATAGGGGTGGACACCCGCAGCAGTTTCGGGCTCGGGAGCCGCTACGGCCGCACCGAAACTCGCCTGCGTGTCCAAAGCCGAGTAGAACTTGTCGGCCTCGGCCGCGAGCGCTCGGGGTTCCGTTGTCGCGGAACCGGCCAACGCGAGGCGTACTCGTGCCGGCAGCTGGCGTCGAAATAACGCCCGGAATAGAGCGTTCGGGGTTTCGTCGCCCATGAGCGACAGCATATGGTCCATTCGGACCGACGGTCGCATGTCACCAAGCTCGGGGAGGTCCAAAAGGCGATCGGCCCGTGCGTCCACCGTGAGGCCGAACATGGCGAGGAGGAGACGCTTGATCACCTCGTACCTGACGTCGGCCGGTGGGTTCCTCAGGACCGACACGACGTGGGCGGCCGTGCCGGCCCCGAGGGAGGCGACCACGTGGCAGTCGCGTGTCTCATCCTCCGTGATGCCTCGAAGCCTGAACTGGGCTTCGGCCTGCAGGAACCAGATCTCCGCCTGAGCTTCCCAGAACTCGGGGATCTTTATCGCTACCGCGTTGGTTGCCATGGCTGTGGCGGGTTCAGGTGGTCAGTGACGGCTGTCCAGAACGTCGGAGGTCACCAATGAAGCGCGGTGTTACGCGCGCTGCTTGTAAGCAAGGAGGAAGCGGACAACGCGGTAAGTTGTAAGAGTCTTTATTCAAGAGCTCCACTGTAACACTGGAGCGTTCCGGGCTGTGCGCCCGGTGTATATCCCGCGGCCACGCCTACCCCTCGGGCGTGGCCGCCGCCCACTTGGTGCGCGGAATGATGCCCTCACGCCAGTGAGCTTCCGTGTCCGCCACAACATCATAATTCGACAGGGGCAACGCTCAGTCTGATCAGTTTTAAATTTATTGAGCATGATCTATGCAACAATTAGATTAGAGAATATAAATTTATGATGTCATTGCTCACGTGGTCTGGCAGCCATATTGGATCCAAGAAAAGAAAAGAAAAACCTTAAAAAAACAGAACAGTTGCCTCGCACCAAGTTGGCTGTGCAGGGTAAGTATTTTATGAATACCATCTAGTTTCTCAAAGCAATTAAATAATAACGTCCTGTTTTTTTTCTTCTTAACATCAGACTTCATCATCAAACTGCTCAAATCAAAATGTATAGACATTCATTGACAGAAACCTTCATGGGGATGGTTCTTGAGGAAAGAAGCTTCAGCATCATTTGGTTCGGGTCGATCCAGGTGAACATCAATGTCGTGCTCAGTTTTCACTTCCGCTTTCACAAATAAATCTGGAAAAGTAACTTTTATCAAATGCAGGCAGTTTTGTGTCACATGCATGCTGTTTTCATACTCTTAAAATAGATTTAAAAAAATATTGCATTAAAATCAATAGAAATCATTTTAAAAAAAATTTGACGTGAAATCTTTCTTGGAGAGAAAAATAAAACATTTCCCTCAGGAATGACGTCATGTGAAAACATTATATCATCAAATCATTATGTTCTGTATAAACTGCCTCGATGTTATGAGATGCTTCCGACCTGACCACATCTTCAGTGGAATTTCACCACCACCCAAAATCCTCAACAACAAACAACAACAATAACAACAACATGCATTTTAAGGCCATTTTACCTGCCAGAGCAGGAGATAGCCTTGCCAGTTAGGACTAGCCCATGACAATCTTCTCCATTTTGCCCAATTTTCTGCATCTCTCCTTGTTGACCCCCTTGCCCGCATTTCTTCTTCCACCATCTTTAGCCAAGTCTTTCTCGGTCTTCCCCGTCCTCTACTTCCTTCCACATTCATTTCCATCACTCTTCTCAACCAGTCACTTTCATCCTTCCTCAACACATGACCAAACCATCTCAACCTGTTCCTCTTCACAGCATCAATCACATGCTCTATTCCCATCATCTTTCGCAATTCATCATTTGTCTCCCCCTCTCTCAACGATACTCCGCACATCCACCGAACCATTCACATTTCCACCCTTTCCAGCCTTCGTTGCTGCTCTTCGTTCATTACCCATGTCTCGCTCCCATAAATCACAACACTTCTCACACATGCAGCAAACACCTTTCCCTTCAGCTTCAACGACAGTCCCCTGCTCATCAGCACGCCACTCAGTTCCTGAAACTTCTTCCATGCACATCTCACTCCAGCAATCGTTGCCGAGTCTGATCCACCTTCTCCATTCAGCATGTCTCCGAGGCAGCAAAATGTTTTCACACCTTCCAGCTTCACGCCATCTTCAAGATCCAACTCAACATTTACTCCATCTGCAGCTCCCTCTGTGCACACCTTACATTTGAATGTAGCTGCCACACTGGTTAATGACCCTCTCAAATCACAACATTTTTGATGAACCCACTCAGCGCACATTGTACATTGAATGGAGTTCACTCCGACACCCCTCCTGCACACAGCATGTAGCCACTTCCCAGTTCTTTCCACCTCACCACATGCTTTACCACTTTCCATCACCTTCGTCTTTCCGATATTCACCTTCAGACCTTTTGTGTCCAAACATTCCTTCCACTTGTTCATCTTCTCCTTCAGTCCATCCATACTTTCTGCAATCAACACCAGATCATCTGCATACAACAACTCCCACTGTAAACCCTCCTTTACGTTCTGAGCCAGCACCTCCATCACAGCTATGAATAGTAGTGGACTTCGTACCGACCCTTGATGCACTCCCACCTTCACCTCAAACCCACCACTATTCCCGTCCTTTGTCCTTACAGCTTTGCGCGCTCTTTTGTACATTGCCATCACTACTCTGATCAACCATTCCTCCACTCCTAACTTCCTCAAAGCCCATGTCAATACTTCGCGTGGAACCCTATCGAATGCCTTCTCCAGATCAACAAACCCAGGGAAACAACTTCTTCCTCTTCTCCATGTACTTCTCCTGCAACTGCCTCACAATAAAGAGTGTGTCTGTCGTTCCTCTTCCTGGCATAAATCCAAACTGCATTTAGTCGATCTTCACCTTCTTCCTTATCCTCCTCTCCAACACCCTTTCCAATACCTTCATTCCATGCTCCAATAACTTTATCGCTCGGTACGAGCCACACTCCAGAGGGTCACCTTTCCCCTTGTATAGAGGGACGAGGGTACTCAGTTCCCAATCCACTGGAATGTGACCTTCTTTCACCACCAGATTACAGATCTCTGCCATTCTCTTCACACCCCAACTTCCTGCTGCCTTCAACATATCTCCCACAACTCCCGTTGGCCCTCCCGCTTTTCTACTCTTCATTGCTTTTATCGCTTCCTCAACTTCCTTCTCAGTTATCTTCTCTGCCGGTCCTAAAACTGGGTTACTCTCGATGTTGCCATCCCATTCATTCTCTGTATTCAACATCATTTCCATATATCTTTTCCATCTTCCTTTAATTCCATCTGGGTCCACAACGATTTGTCCCACTTCATCCTTCAAGCAACTCACCCCCATCACATCACACCTCTCTTTCGCTATCTGCTTTGCAATCCTGAATACCGCTCTCTAACTCTCTTCCGAATCCAAGCGTTCTCCGAATATTTTCCGACATGTCTCCTGCGCCTTTGCTACCTCTTTCTTTGCAGCCTTCTTGGCTGCCTTATAACTTTCATGATCTGCTTTTTCTGCTCCCGTACCCTTGGCCTTCTGCCACTCCTTGAACTTCTTCCTCTTCTCGTCAATCCTCTTTCCAACTTCATCATCCCACCACCATGTTTCCGAGTGCCTCGGTGGTCCTTTTGTCCATCCACATACCTCACCAACGGCTCCCAACAGACTATCTTTCATTGACATCCAACCACGTTTAAGCTCAACCACATCACCCTCTACCCGACTCAGCCTCTCTTTTAATGCCTCCCTTACTGTCACCTCTTTCAACCTCCACACCTTCATTCTCAGTTGGTACTTCACCCGCCGAGCTCTCCTCGCACCTTTCACCCTTGTGTCGCAGACAACCAAGTGGTGCTGTGAAACAGCCTCCTCCCCCAGGATCACCTTTTTGTCCCGGAGGTGCCCCCTATCTCGCCTACGCACCATCAGGTAGTCAAGAGTTGTCGTCGACCCACCTGACGTGTATGTAACAAGCTTATTATCCCCTTTCTGGAACTGAGTATTACAAATCAACAAATCAGCTCCATCAGCAAATTCCAAAATCCTTTCACCTTCTCCATTTCTCACACCATATCAGTAACCCCCATGAACTCCCTCAAAACCGTCCATACTCCTTCCCACATGTCCATTTAGGTCTCCTCCTACCACAACAACTTCCTCATCTTCCACGTTTTCCATCAGCTTCTCTATCGCACACCAGAACTTGTACTTCTCTTCATCTCTCCGACCAACCTGCGGAGCATATCCCGAGATGACGTTCACCAAGCGCTTTCCAATCATCATTTTCACCATCATCAACCTATCACTCACTCTAGTCACACTCACCACACTGTCCACAAACTCCTCAGAAAAAAGGACACCAACACCATTCACGCCCTCTGGGCACCCTTGTCACAGAAACTTGTATTTCTGTCCCTGCCTACCCTTCACCATTCTCACAGCACTTCCCTTCCATCTCGTTGGTTTTGGATGGGGGAAGATAAGAGATGGTGGTGAACAGCTGTTTTAAAGACCTGGAGGGTGGAGTGGGATTGAAGAGAGTGAGGGAGTTTGTTCCAAAGGCGGGAGTAAAGAGGAATGAAGGAGTGAAGGTGAGCAGAGAGTCTTGATTTTGGCAGTTTAACCATAAGAGGGTTGCAGGCAGATTTTGTGCGACCTGTCGGAATATTTGGGGGACAGAGCCCAGAGAGAGCTGGGGAGGCAAGGCCAGAGAGGAGTCGATAGAAGGCGGAAAGGCCACCAACCTGCCTGCAGTGAGTGAGTGAAAGGCCCTTGGAGTTAGCTTGATCGCGGGAGATTCCAATGATTCTGAACGCTTTGGTTTCAACAGCGTGAAGACGAGCTAGGTGTGAGGCAGGAGCACCAGCCCAGAGGGGAGATCAGTATTCCATTGAGCTGCGGATGAAAGCCTTGTATGTGGCGAGGAGCTCAGGTGTGCCAAGGAAGGACTTCGCGCGACGGAGGATGCCCAGTCGGCGACTGGCTTTGGAGGCCAGATTTGAAATGTGGTTTTCCCAGGAAAGATCATGGCAGATAGTGAGACCCAAAAGCTTGAGTGACAGAACTTCTTGGAGAGGATTTTTCAGAAAGTGGATGGGAGGGTTGTCCAGTCGGTCTTTTCGGAGAGACATCGTAAGAGTGTGAGATTTGTCAGGATTGAAAGACATGTTCCACTTGTTTGCCCAGTCTGATTTTGTCCAAGTCTGCAGAGAGTGAGGAGGCTGCAGACTGCCGATCTGAGGGATGAGGAATGGAGCGACAGAGAGTAGAGTCATCAGCAAAGAGACAGACAGGATTTTCAAGAGAGTCAGAGAGATCATTGATGAAGACCAGAAAAAGCACAGGGCCCAGAACACTACCTTGGGGAACTCCAGCCTGAACAGGAAAAGGAGATGAAAGGAACCAATTCAGGGCCACACGTTGACTACGTTGAACGTGGGATCGAACGTGGGAATTGACAATGGGATCGTTGAACGTTACAACAGCGTAATCTGGCGGGCAGTTTCCATGCGATTCAAGTCACGTGATCTTTCGGTCAGCCGGTGGGAAATGGTGCTGCCTGACACGTTACATTCTATCCAGTATTTATTGTGCACGGTTACTAACATAACCGCACATGAACGAACGTTCTCCTTTCGTCATCAGAGTTTTAGTAGACACTCGTTACCGACCTGGTTGTCAGAACCAGGACCGGTATTGCTACGTCGATCCATACATCAAAGCAAATATGAGCCGCTCGTGGATGAAGTGAATCTTCGAGACGAATGAGGAGTACGCGCATGTTCGCTTAGCCGATGGTCACGAGACCACCGTGTCAGTTCGTCATCTAGCACCACGTGGGGAGGTCGTGGATAGAATTTGGGAACTTGAGTCGCAGGTAAAGTCACCTGAAGGGATTTCCGAGAGGAGTGCGGTACCGATCAAGGGTTTGCCAGAGATAGTATCCTTGCCGCCCACTCTGCAAAATCTCCAGACAATCGAGGAGATGCCACAAGAGGAGGTAGAGCGTCCTCCACATTCTCCTGAGCCGGAGATCGACCGAACCCGAAGTGATCGGTTTTGTTGACCTCCGAATCATTTAAATATGTGATTTGTTTAGTTAGTGGATATTCTGCTTTGTAGTCGACATCATTCTGGTGTTGTGTTGTTTGACATTTATCGAATGCTAGCAGAAGTACACGGCGTTGCTGGGCGGGGAAGGGGTGGAAGGGGAGGAAGGGGGGGGGGGGTGCGGGGGGGGGAAGAGGAGGAGAGGAGAGGGATAGGGGGGAAGGGGAAGGGAGGAGGGGAGAGTGGGGGAGAGGGGAGGAGAGGGGGAGGGGGGGAGGGGGAGGAGGGAAGAGGAGGAGGATGGGGGGAGGGGGGGAGGGGGGAAAAGGGAGGGGAGGAGGATAGGGGGTTGGGGGAATGGGGGAAAAGGGGAGGGGTGGGGGAGGGGGTTGTGGGGAAGGGGGGGAAGGGGAGAAGGGGAGCAAAGGGGGAGAAGGGGAGGGGAGGGGGGGAGGCAGGAGAGGAAGGGGGTTCATATAAACTGTTGGCCATAAAGATGGAATAAAATATTTTTGACATGATTCCACAGTTTCTTTGGTATTTGACAGTCTACGTGTAAACAAAAGGGTAATTGAGTGATTACATAACGTTTCCCCATTACACAGGTGATATGATAACATTGAAAAAAATGTGTATTACGTCATAATTTTTTTTGTTAGGGACTATAAAAGCCCATGCATGTGATATTCCGTCCCTTTCCCTGATTCAACACTGTGTTTAACGAGGCTGGTTTTTTTCCGAGTTCCTTGTACCGTTTGCAAGAAAAATCGGTAGAGACGTTCCCTGGGCTATGCCTGGTCCAACAGAACCAACAATACGCGAGAGAGTGGAAGCACTGCGGCAGGAGGGCTACAAACAGAGTGATATCGCAGATGTCGTCGGGATATCACAGAGTACAGTCTGTAAGATCCTGAAACGTCAACGTGAGGCGGGGAATGTGCGGCCGCGGAAACCTCCAGGACGTCCAAGATTAACCACGAGACGAGATGATCGCCAACTGTTGAATCTCTGCCGCAGAAACTGGAAAATGCCGACGAGTCGTCTTCGTCGCTTGTGGAGGAGACATCATGGGATCAACGTTTCCCGGTCAACCGGTAATTGGAGATTGCTCCAACATGGTTACCGAGCACGACGGTTGACTAAATGTCCACGCCTGGCTGTTCGCCACAGAGTTGCTCGTCTTCGCTGGGCTAGGGAGCACAGAAGGCTTCATCCTGGACACTGGCGACATGTTGTCTTCACGGACGAGAGCCGCTACATCCTTGACCGTGCAGATGGGAGACAACGAGTTCGTCGATTACCCGGGGAGAACCTTCGTGATGACTGCATCCACGAGACGACTCAAGGTGGTGGCGGCTCAGTGATGATATGTGCCGGCATCCATTATGGAGGGAAAACGCCACTGGTGGTTCCGGACGGAAACGTCAATGCCGTCGTGTACCGGGATATCTTGGAGTACCACTGCCTTCCACATGCAAGAGGAGTGTATGGACACAATTTCCGACTGCAGGACGACAACGCTAGACCGCACAGGGCCGCTGCAGTAAGGGAATTCCTTGAGGCACAGGGCGTGGAGCAGTTGCCATGGCCAGCTTGCTCGCCGGATATGAACCCCATAGAGCATGCATGGGATGCCCGAGGCCGAGCCATTAACGACAGAGATGTTATTCCTCAAACTTTGCAGGAGTTGGCCGACGCTCTGAGGGAAGAATGGGATGCTATGCCTGTTGACGTCGTCAACAAGCTAGTGGACAGCATGCCACGACGTCTGCACGCCCTGATTCGTGCCAGGGGTGGACATACCCGTTATTAGTGACTGGGTAACAACAAGGACTCTACTGTGATGCAAATTGATCCATGAAATCACCCCAAAAAATATTGTCTGGAAAACTGACAGAGAATAAAAAGAAATGTGTCATGATCCTTAATTTACTGTCTATTGTCGTCATTGTCGTTTTAAGCTCAAGACACCAACCGATTAGGACTGATAATTAATAAAAATCACTGTCAAATGTGCGTAAGACAGAATAATAAAGAAAAGTGGTTATATGCACCATAAATGCCAATGGTAATTCAGATTGAAATAATGATGCTATGAAAATGTATTGAAAAAAAAAAATTCCACCTTTATGACCAACAGTGTATATGCTGGTGGGTGAATGTGGCGTTCATCACGTTTTTGAGTTACCTGCAATGCCGATCAAGATGAAGAAGCTGCACTACCAACTTCGTACACTTCTGGAATTGTTTGATTTATTTGTATTCAAATGTCTGGTGATTTTTTTGTATTTATTTATGTGACTGTGTACTTGTATATAACTGTCTGATATTGATCAAAAGGCTTTTCCATCATTCATTGCATTGATAACGATGACGTCATTGGTGCCGTAATTATGACATCATAATTCGACAAGGCCCAACGCTCAGTCTGATCAGTTTTAAATTTATTGAGCATGATCTATGCAACAATTAGATTAGAGAATATAAATTTATGATGTCATTGCTCACGTGGTCTGGCAGCCATATTGGATCCAAGAAAAAAAAAAACCTTAAAAAACAGAACAGTTGCCTCGCACCAAGTTGGCTGCGCAGCGTAAGTATTTTATCAATACCATCTAGTTTCTTAAAGCATTTAAATAATAACGTCATGTTTTGTTTTTTTCTTCACACCAGAGTTCATCATCAAACTGTTCAAATCAAAATATATAGACATTGACAGAAACCTTCATGGGGATGGTGCTTGAGGAAAGGAGCTTTGGCATCAATGGGTTCGCGTCGGTCCAATTGAACATCAATGTCATGCTCAGTTTTCACTTCCACAAATAATGCTGAAAAAATAAAATTTATTAAATGCAGGCACTCTTGTGTCACATGCAGGGCTGTTGCAAAAAAGATAAATATTGCATCAAAATCATGACAAAAAAATTAAAATAATCAAAATTTTCATCAAAACATTAAAATCTTCCTTGGAGAAAATTAAAAAATTTCCATCATGCATAAGAACACCATCATGTGTTGTCTTTGTGCCAAGTATGAACAAAATCGGTCCACACATCTCCGAAATATGGTTGTGGACGGACGGACGAGACCCAATCCATAAACCCCCGTATTGGACAAAGTCCATTGGGGTCTATAATAACAGGTGTCAAATGAAAACCTCAGAATTGATGATTGCACAAATAGAGGATAATAGGATACAACAAGGTAAGTAGTGTATATATACACAAAGAATTAAGTTAAGCACCCCCCCCCGTTTTTTTACAACCTCGCACATTACAAGTTTGTTGTCGTCACAAACAGTGTAATATACCCATGATATTGCTATATTTTCTGGAGAAGTGATATTATGGTCACATAAAAACATAACAATCATGCCGTTTTCAATATTTTATTCTGAATAATTTAAGGTGAAATTTTTTGGGAATTTTAGGCATATTTTCACCTCAATTTAAGTATGGAGCTATAGGTCCATCACGGACAGTGTGGATGACGTTTATGTTTTCTAACGTACAGTCATTGTTCTGAGAAGACCTCTAGCGATCTTTGCGTCAATAACGTGTGTAGGACCCACGTGATCGGATCACTGACTCAACCCTACGTCTCATAGACCCTGTAAGCCGTCGTATGCGTTGCTGTGGCAGGTTGTTCCATTCCCGATGTAATGCACGTTCCAATTCATCCAGATTGGCTATTGGAGGGACCATCTTCGCAATTTGTCGTCCCAACATGTCCCAAACGTGCTCGAGGGGGTTCAGGTCAGGACTGTACGCAGGCCAGGGGATGGTTGTCACAGCACCTTGCTCCATCCGATCACGTGGGTCCTACACACGTTATTGACGCAAAGATCGCTAGAGGTCTTCTCAGAACAATGACTGTACGTTAGAAAACATAAACGTCATCCACACTGTCCGTGATGGACCTATAGCTCCATACTTAAATTGAGGTGAAAATATGCCTAAAATTCCCAAAAAATTTCACCTTAAATTATTCAGAATAAAATATTGAAAACGGCATGATTGTTATGTTTTTATGTGACCATAATATCACTTCTCCAGAAAATATAGCAATATCATGGGTATATTACACTGTTTTGACGACAACAAACTTGTAATGTGCGAGGTTGTAAAAAAACGGGGGGGGTGCTTAACTTAATTCTTTGTGTATATGTTGCTTCTGGGACACTCTCATTTTCCCATTGACTTACATGTTGTTAATTTTCCTCTTAACCTCATTGCCCATTAACACCTCTATTTCTCCCACCCTCATCTTTATGAACCTTTTGTCTATAGTACCTATCCTTAATGTTGTTTATTAGACCACTCAAACACTACAAATATTTGTTTTCCCTTATAGACATATATCCTTCTTCTACATATCATCTGGCAGATAATTATCTTTGACCCACTCAAACATCGACCCATTCACTTTCATGTTAATTTTCCTCTCACCTCTTTACGAACCTTTTAGCCTTTTGACACCTATCCTTAATGTTGTTCATTAGACCACTCAAACAATGATTCCCCTTGGTCTTATGGTACTCTTACTATCAATGATCCCGAGTAGACCACTCAAACATCGACCCTACAAATATTTGTTTATGTGTGGGAAATAATTTAATTCTCTTGCCACTCCCTTCACAATCTAATATATTAACAAAAAAGATGTTTGAGTTTGGTTCTTTATTAAGATATTTTAACTGAGCTAAGATAAAATGGTAAACCTCCCTCAATGTTCTTGTCTGAGCGCCTCCAGTGCCGCCCACTTTTTGGTAAGCTCCGCCCACTTTTTGGTAAGCACCACCCACTTTTTACTAAGCCCCGCCCACTTTTTACTAAGCTCCGCCCACTTTTGGTAAGATCCGCCCACTTTTTGTTCACCCCACCCACTTTATAAACTCTGCCATTGTATCATTTTCAGTTAACTGGAAATACTGGACATAACATAAGACATAACTGGAAATGATAATGGAAATTCCCTGAAAATGATGTAATGTCTTGACTGGAAATGATAATGGAAATTCCCTGAAAATGATGTAAAGACATGCCCAGGGAATTTCCGCAGGAAATGACACCCAGTCCTTATAAAAGGCACCGACCACACAGGCTTTTTCAAACACGCTTTCTGCTTCACTTGAGAATGGACTACTATGCTGAAATGGAATGGGATAACTTTGCTATTCCTTGGAGTCCTACTACCTGTGTAGAACTCAACCTTCAGATTGATGAACTGGACTCGAACCTCTCATCAATGGAGGTAAGTTTGTTTATTTATTTATTTATTTAATTATTTATTTAAATTTTTTTTTTTTTAGATGAGACTCGTGTAAGAGTTAACAAAGTTTATTTGAATATTCATAGAGCTTGATTTATACAAATAAAAATATTGTATTAAATTAATACATTGTTATTTTCTTTCACAGGAAATTGTATCTGAGATACGAAATGAAAATTCTGCTTTTAACACAAGTTGGGATGAAGTTATTTTTTTGTTTGAAGACATTTTGAACAACCAAGACCCCCAGAACGAGTTCTACCTTGATGACCCAGCCAAAGAGTTATACCTTGGAGATCCACAAAATCCTGAAAAAGAGTTTTACCATGATGATACTTGTTGTGAGTTATCAAAACAAAACCCACTGAACAAGTTATACCTTGATGAGCCAGAATACAAGTCATACATTGGAGACCCACAAATTTCTGAAAATTGGGAAAGGGGAGTTCTCCCTGATGGTCCGCAGTTATACTATGTGAGACACATCATAGAAACCCTAAAAAATTGGGCAAGGAGAGTTCTCCCTGATGGTCCGCAGTTATACTATGTGAGACACATCACAGAAACCCTAAAAAATTGGGAAACGGGAATTCTCCCTGATGGTCCGCAGTTATACTATGTGAGACACATCATAGAAACCCTAAAAAATTGGGCAAGGAGAGTTCTCCCTGATGGTCCGCAGTTATACTATATGAGACACATCATAGAAACACTAAAAAATTGGGAAAGGGAAGTTTTCCCTGATGGT
Organism: Myxine glutinosa; assembly: GCF_964187855.1. Taxonomy (NCBI): domain Eukaryota; kingdom Metazoa; phylum Chordata; class Myxini; order Myxiniformes; family Myxinidae; genus Myxine; species Myxine glutinosa. Next base: position 93,332,585 of record NC_136265.1, read on the forward strand.
CCGCAGTTATACTATGTGAGACTTATCACGGAAACCCCCAATATTTCTGAAAATTGTGGTTCTACCTTGGAGACTTGGAAAGATGGTTATATTTTTGGAGACTTGGAATAGGAGGTTTGTTTTTATGACTCGGAATGTGATACCTATCTTGGAGGCTCAACAGGAATGTGGTTATACCTTGGGAACTTGGAAATTTGGTTTTATTTTGGAGACTCTACCTGTGGGGTCCATCTTGGAGACTCTTTGGATTCTAAAGCAATGAACAATGTTCTTTGTTTAATGACGCTTGATTTAAGCAATATCAAGAAAGTTCGAGGAAGAAAATGCTGGAAAATTCTTTCTTCCCATTTCTACTTCTTTAAACTTGAAAGCCTTGAAAGACAGAATTGGCAGGAAGAGAAAAAAAAAAAAGAAATACGTATTTTTAAAAAAGAAGAAAAAAAAGATTATGTTAGGGTTAGGGTGGGATTTTGAATGTGAGGGTTAGGGATGGGGTTGGGTTAGGGATGGGGTTGGGATTTTGAATGTGAGGGTTAGGGTTGGGGTTGGGTTAGGGATGGGATTGGGTTGGGGATGGGGTTGGGTTAGGGATGGGGTTGGGTTAGGGATGGGGTTGGGTTAGGGATGGGGTTGGGGTTGGGTTAGGGATGGGGTTGGGTTAGGGATGGGGTTGGGTTAGGGATGGGGTTGGGTTAGGGATGGGGTTGGGTTAGGGTTTGTATATTATTATGACTCACTCACACATACACACACACAAAAGTTAAGCCCCAACTGAAAAGTTGAGGGATTCTGTGTTTGGGGTTCACAGATCTCAAGAACGTATCCCCATTGTACACACAAAAGTTAAGCCCCAACTAAAAAGTTGTGGGATTCTGTGTTTGGGGTTCACAAATTTAAAAACGAATCCCCATTACATTTTATTTATTTATTTATTATTTTCAAGGGTATTATCTGCTTACTTGTGTTTTTTGTAATTCTTGCGAGTAAAATGAACCCAAGATTTCTTCTCCATTTAAATCATATAATTTGTAGGTCCAAGGGACTGTATCCATTACATCAATGATTTTAAATAATTCACGAGTCCATTTTTGTGTATAACCTTTCTCAAAATGACTTTTCCATTTGTATATTCTTTCAATATCACCAACTTTAAACTTGGGCTTTCTCAAATTAATCTCCTTTTCATATTCTAATTTTGTAAATGTTTCCGATGGTTTTGATTTTGTTGATGAATGAACTGTATTATTGTAATTATCTACAATATCCTGAATTAAATACACCCATTTTTGAGAACCGAGTTGTGTGAATTTTTTATATTGTCTCTCTTTCAAAGTACGATTAAAACGCTCAATAACAACTGCTTTTCCTTCATTAAAGGTGCTGTATAATTTAATACCCTCCCCCTTAAGAAATTTCATAAATATTTTGTTATAGAACTCTGTTCCCTCATCAGTCCATAACTTCTTTGGTTTCCTTTTATTCCTATCAAATATTAGCTTAAAGGCTAACATTAAAGTATTACCTTTCTTGTTTTTCAAAGGAACAACCCAGGCAAATCTACTCCTCAAATCAATAACGGTTAAAGCATACCTGTATCCCTTATCATTATTTAGTTCGATTAAATCAGCGGACCATATGTGGTCGGTGTATTTAGAATAAACTTTCTTTCTTTTAAACTTTGTGATTATAGGTTTATGTAATTCTTTAGCCAAAAGCTCCTCAGTCTTGATGACATCATTAGAGCCTAATAGTTTTTTGAGGAATAACCAAGACCAAGTTTCAATTTAGCACTTATCATTTTTTTTTACAATAAACCTATCAACTTTCTCTCTCAACATAGGATTTCGTATCAAAGAAATTATACAACATTTCTCTGTCTGCTTCATGTTTTTCATCCAATGTAGTGGTATTCCCATAAGCAATATCATGCTTCATACACACTTCATCAACCTTATTTTTTGGTTTAGACCAAGGTTTAGGATTGTTAGCCTCATCTAATCTTTTATCCAAGTTTGTTCCGGGACCACAGAGAATACCCTGGAAGGTGTAATTCCCCCGGAATTCCAGTTGTTGTAAATTTACTTCCTGACAGAAACTTTTGTGGGTCTCCTCCACTTTTAGGAGAGATGAATTGGCACTTTTTAGAGCCACACACTTGACATATTCCTTTTTGATAAACTCTATTATTTTTAGCTTTAACATAAGATATTTTTAGATTTAGTTTTCTTTTTACATTTGAGACAATAACTCATATTTATTTATCAGAAAAAGTCCGACAGAGTATCAAAACCTTTTTGGTTTTCAACATATACATTTCTATCTTAATTTTTAAAACATAAAGAATCCTTCGGAATGCCTTCACTCTCTCCTCCATTTATTTACAAATAAAAACCAACTAAAGTCAATAGCATCATCAACCACATAATCTTTGTCTTCTTCATGTAAATCTCCTCGCTGAACTCATCTCAACCATTTTTAAAATCATTATCTTAGTAAGAGTCGTTAATTCTTTATTATCCTCTTCGGTGCGTTGATTGATTTATTTGCTGTAATACACTCAATCTTTTCCGAATCTCACTGATTTCCGTTTTTTAATATTTTTCCTCCCTCTCTCTTTGCTCTCTTTCCTCCCTCTCCTCCTTCTCCCTTTCCTCCTTCTCCTTTTTCTCTCTTTCCTCCTTCTCCTTTTTCTCCCTCTCCTCCTTCTCCTTTTTCTCCCTTTCCTCCTTCTCCCTTTCCTCCTTCTCTTCTTCAACTCCTTCCTCATCCCTTGCTACCCTTGAGCTTGAGCCCCAAAGAATCTTATACATATACTCATCTGGATTTTGAGATATTCTTGTATCTATAATTATTTTTCTCATAATAGGATACCAATAAGATTTGTTGACGATTTCTAAAAGAGTTTTATATTTCATAACTTTGAGAAGTTCATTTTTATTTAATATTTTAATCAAGTCTCTATTTGTGGGTTTAGCAATATCAGTATAAGGCCAGTTTTTAATGACAAAATTTCCATGCATATGCTCCAAATCATAAGGTATGTAATACCGAGCACCCTTTTCTTGTAGGTATCCATGAATACAAAAATTATAATTCTCTTGTAGTCTTTTTCCTGCCATTTATGTATCAGAAATATATGTGAGATTAATATTATGACAGGTAATACCACCCCATCTTCCCACTACCAAATCGGTTTGTATTCCTTGGCTTTCTATCCTTATCTCATTACCTTCCTTCTTTGTCATACTAACCATCGCTATACTATCATATATTTTTCTTTTCTTAAAATCATGTATTTGTTGTTTACTAATTGTACTTCCACATAAATCCTTATCCTCGCCAAGTGGATAATATTCTTCTTTACGAGACTGATTCAAATCATGTAGGTCTTCTAAGTTTATTGAAAAATAAAAATTATACCCTAAATCAGGCATATCATACCCCCATTTATTAATTCGCATATTAACTATATGTCCTTCTTTATAAAATTCAATTGTAAGCAGGTAGTTAAATTCAATGAGGAAAGGTGTATGGTCAGTATAACCAGGTGTTGTGGTTGTAAATTTTACTTGTTTAACAAAACGTGGTTTTCTTTAAAAATATACATTGTGATAAATCACTGAATCTAATTAAGTCATTCGCATCTGTAGGGTTTGGATAATTGATTCATTTATAAGTATTCTTCATATTAATATTTTTACTTATACTATATTTTTGTCATTCAGCCTGTGCCTTTGTATAATAATTTGATAAATCAATATCCTGAGAGGATTTTCCAAAGATAGAACCATCTTTTCCAACATGTCATTTATATTAGATTAAAAATGATATCATAAATTTTTTTATTATTGTTGAGTTGAAATAATACATATAAACAGAATTGACCACAACATTTAGAATTAATTTCTTGAACTTGAAATGTTTGATAAACACCATTCTGTAAGAATTGTATTACTTCAACAGGTGGTGGCATACCATAACTATCAAAATAATATTTATCCTGACTATTATGAATACAAACCCAATGAGAACCATTCTGTGTGTCTAAATTCACAATAATATTCTTTGTATTCTTATTTATATGTATTAATTCATCTCTCATACAAATAACCGCATTATCAATTTTTTGTATTTTACAATACTTAGCTAGTTCTATATTTGACGTTGTATTCTTTCCAAATTGTTTAAACCATTTATCCATTTATTTATGAGAAAGATACAATCCATTACCCCGTTTAGTTAGTTTAACACCCGCTTGAGCGATAGAGGAAAGCATATCTCCAACCAACAATCTAGCTTTATCAGGTAGACTTTCAAGTTTTTGAGCAAAATCTACAATTACACCACTTCCACTAATTTGTTTCTCCAACTCCTTGTTATGTCTTTCCAATTCTTTTTGAGCTTTTAGTTGTGCCTTCCTTTCGTTAGCAGTTTTTACCGCTGCTGAAATACCACCAGTCAATGCTCCCGCCGCACTTAAACCAGCAAATAAAGGAATTAGAAACAGGAGAAATCCTCCTCTTGACTCGTCTATTGAATATTTCTTTAACATAGGTTTTGTCATTTTAATTTTAAGCGAACCAGTATCATTTAGTGTTTTTACTTGTGTGTGTGTGAGTAAAACATCAATTCTTACAGCTCCTTTTCTTTGAATTGTATTAACATTAATAATACAAGGCTTTTGATTTTGAATACAAGATGTTAATTTATTAAGATTGATTTGCTTAACATATACCCCTACCATTTATTTATGAGAAAAAATCTATGTGATATTAATCAGAACACCATTATCTGTATTAATCTGTAATTCTGTTTCTTCCAAAAGCAAACAATATGCATTAACCTCTTCACTCTCCCCTTTCAATGTATAGAGAAGTATCCACTCTATTAGACTTTATAGTTTCTTTTTGAGAACTCAGGTCAATTGCGTAGATCGTATAAAGTTTTTGAAACGCAACCATATCCAAAATAGGGTCATTATTACCGTTGCTTTCACACACCTTTTGGTAAGACTTGTAGGCTTCCGCATAATCATTTTTTTCCCAATCAATTTCCAATCTATCTTGTGGATAAAATGTGCCATCAAGAGAAACCCTAAGTTGTTTCACCTTAGCATTATCACTCAGCGCATTATTCTTATCAGTACCTTCATCTCCATCTGGTTTCTTAAAAATGAGCCATAGGTATCGTGGCTTTCCTTGAAGAACACCTAAATTCCAAGTGTAGGTAGTGTGTTCCAGTTTAACGTGTTGACATCTTCTTTTAAGGTATGATACATTAAGTGGTTTCTTTGAGTTAAGTCTTCTATTTAACATCTCTTCTGTTTTAAGATTAGGAGTATATTCACTAATATACCAACACAAATCATTAACTAGAATCCGGGCACTCGGTAGAGCGCATACCTTCGCCGCAGCTACTGTTCTGTACTTGGCATGGGAGTGTATGCGATGTGAAACTTTATGTGAAATGCGATCGATTTTTAAAAATCAGAATTTGAGCAAATCTGTTTCATTCGTCTGTTAATATGCCTCCCCGATTGACAAATCTGCAATTTGAATTTCATTTGAGGTTGAAATGATTGCGGGAGATCGCGTTATAGTGATGACGTCTTGGATGGACATCCTCTTCTTCAGTCGCTCATAACTTTGAGTGAAATACGATCGAGTTTAAAATAGTCAGAATTTGAGCAAATCTGTTTCATTCGTTTGTTAATATGCCTCATCTCTTGACAAATCTGCAATTATAATTTTTTTTGAGGTTGAAATGATCGCGGGAGATTGCGTTATAGTGATGACGTCCTGGATGGACATCTTCTTCTTCAGTCGCGCATAACTTTGAGTGAAATACGATCGAGTTAAAAATAGTCAGAATTTGAGCAAATCTGTTTCATTCGTTTGTTAATATGCCTCATCTATTGTCAAATCTGCAATTATAATTTTTTTTGAGGTTGAAATGATCGCGGGAGATCGCGTTATAGTGATGACGTCCTGGATGGACATCTTCTTCTTCAGTCGCTCATAACTTTGAGTGAAATACGATCGAGTTAAAAATAGTCAGAATTTGAGCAAATCTGTTTCCCAAAATCTAATCAAATGTGTCCTGTATAATAACCAATCATCCCACCAAATTTCATGCAATTCGGTTGAATACTTTTTCAGTTATGCGATTAACATACACACACACAGACATACAAATAAATACACAGCGATCAAAACATAACCTTCCGCTTTTGCGAAGGTAATAACAAATTTATTATTATCACCAAAAGCATTTTGAGCCCCAAAAAGCAGTCTATTTACATTATCATTCCTTTGTAGTTGAAATCTAATTTTAAGCCCATACAAAACTTTATCATAATCACAAAATCCAAATATACCTTTAAGAGGTACTGCTACGGTAAAACTATTCTCTGCTTTTGTTTCATCATAAGACATTGACTTCCTTTGACTATAACCAGGGTCTGCGTTTGTACCCGTTGACATATCAGGAATAAAACCTTCAACAGCTCCCTTACCCATTCTATCACTAAACGAATATAGTGTAAATTTCATCATTTCAGATGTAGCAGAGACATAATCAACCGCTTCAACCTCTTGTGTTCCAATATACAGGCGGACACTGTCAAACATTTTCCAGAAGAAATCATTTACGAGTGTAGCATTAGTATTATTCGCAGCCTTAGTGAATTTAAATTTACACAGCAAGAAACTATCAGCTATATTCAAGTAAGTTTGTTGATTATTTATTTCAAAACTTTTTGTTCCGTTTGAATTCCAGTCTGTTCCTGTTATAGCATTTACCTTAAAATAGTCTTCCTTTTTCGTGGAGTTTGAAATGATAATTGTATCATCCAAATCATAGATACTATCAATCGCTTCCATACTTGTATTTATATGGTATTAAAATCGTTGAAACCCTGACCCAAGTATTTTAATGATTTTTTGTCGTTCTTGTGAAGATAGTTGAGTTTTACCTTTTTTTATTTCTTTGATTGCTTGTAATTTATGAGACTCCTTTTGAGCATCTTTTATACTCTTTATAGCACCCGCAACGGAGCCCACGGCAGAAGCAGTTGAACCAATTAGGTCTTTATGTTTAAGGATGGTTGAACCAATACCCATTAGAGTATCAATTATCCCATCTCCTTTATTTCTAAATTGATGTCCCACCCCGTTGTCTCTTTGGTTTATAGTATCCTCTCCCAAGAAACATACCTTCACCCTTATAGTATGGTGAAAGGAACATCCCATCCCCTGTAATTATTTTATATTTTCCCAACTCGTGTTTTCTCACAATAACCATTATTTATTTATCAAAAAAAAACTTCACGAAGGTGAATTCTGATGGATATAATTTCTTCATTAAAGGAGATCATACGATTATCTTGATCGGTTATCCTAAAATTTACTCTGTATATGGTTTTTCCTGACACAGGTAAATAGACAAGATTTTTAGGTTCCATATTGAATTTATAACCAATCGGTGTTGAGTATGCGCTGAATGAAAATATTGTATTTGTTCTTATTCCATCGTTATAAGCACCATCAATCAAATCACAATGAATTAATACTGAATTTATACCGGAGGATATTTGAATGACATTATCACTGTAAGACGTCCCGTTAGTTTCAATCTTTTTTGAAGAGAAACCCAATAGCTCTCTGAACGAATTTTCAATCGTGAAATCAACTTTATAATTATTTTTAAGTTTAATCGTTGATTTTGAAGTGTGTTTTTGAATATCTATTACCATATTTTTTGGTTCATCACCTTTTTCTTTCATAAGGCGAGAGACTTCTGAAGATATTTGAGAAATCTCCTAAGCTCCGGGTGAAATGGTTATAGTTTTATATCCACTTCCTGGATTATAACTAAACTTGTTGTTTTTCTCTGTGATATTAAACAAGGTATTATAAGTTTCCATCGACAATAAAGATGCCTCATATGAGGTAAGGGGGTCAAGTTGTAGTGGGTCAGGGAATGATGCTGTGTAATCACTCGTTGTAAAATTAAAACTAAGAATTGTGCTTCTCATCTTATTTAATATCTAATAAAATATCTTTGTATTGACATTTATTAATTATTTTCATATTCATCAACTGGTCTAAAATGGCGGATGTTTCATTAAAACAATTGTTGTTTCCAGCCTTCTTACTACCTAACAACAATAATAGCCTTTTAACTAATTGTGATGGGTCATTTGGAAGAAAGCTAACACCTGAACCAAGCTTACTTAAAGCATCAATAATATGTTTCTCCTCCTCATTCTTCTTACTTTTACCAGCAACAGAAACTCCATAATCAAGTGCATTTAGCAACTCAATATATACCCTATCTTCCTCTCTTTCCATATCAAGTGGTTCCTCAAAATATTTTGAACCGCTGAATCCGGAGTTTGTTAGAAGAAACATTAATCTTGGAGTTAATTCAACATTTGGTTGAGCAGAACTTAAGAACACCAATTTATCATTAAATATCAATAACTTTTCTTTCACAAGATGGAACTGTGCTGGTTCTTCTGTTGGAATGAGACCTGCTCTGGGTTTTGAACCCGCCGAATACTCATTGTTTTGAAGAGCTTCCACAACATAATTAGGGGGTTGATTTACCTCCTCAAGTTTCCGAAATAATCCCTCATCATCATATTCTAATTCACCAAGTTCTTGCTCTGTCATTTGACTAAAATCTTTGATCATTTGAAGTTTTTTTGGAGTAAATTCTACCGTGGGGACTGTAGGTGAGTGTTGAGTTTTCAAAAGTGGTTTAAAGAATTTCTCTTGTTTTCTTTCAAAGACTTCTTCGCCAGTCAGTTTTTGTCTCTGTTTCTTCTTTATCCATTCCTGTTGTTTAACAACTTTTGAAACTAATTGTTGATGTTCCTTAAACTTTCTTGCTCTTTCTTCGGCATTCATTTAGTATTGAAAAATATCATTTAATGAATTGTAAAGGTCAATGGGAAAATTTTCCTTTTCTTCATCATTATAGTAAATGTGTTGAAATAAATCCTTTTCTTTAAATATTTCATCAAATTCTTTATTGGTATTAATACGAGTTGTTATTTCTTCTTCACTAATACTTGTATCTCTGCTTTTCATACGTTTGCGTTGAGTCTCATCGATATCAAAACCGAATGATAAAATCTTAACTCCATCACCACACAATTGTTTAATAATTTGTCTCATTCCTTCAGGATTAGTTTCTAAAATCCCAAGACCATTAGATTTTACTTTATTTAACTCACTCTTACAATGTGAATATTTTGTAGAACCAAGAGAGACCTCCTCAAATATTTGACCTTCGTTCCTCAATCGCACATGTTCCTCCATTGAAATGTCATAATAATCTTTCCCTTCTACTTCTCCTGGTCGCTTTGCTCTGGTTGTCGTACTCACAAAACGAATCATAGGGTGTTTTAAAAAAAAAACTTACAATCTTTTCATTTTTACTATTCAAGAGTTTAGATTTATGAAAGTTCTTTCCTGAAGCAGATTTACCCACAAGATTAATAATAATAGTTATCATTTATATATGTAATTATGTTTAAAATAAAAATACATCCTTTAATATCTCATCTTGTTTCACAACAATATATTTATATTTTCCAATCGTGTGTTTCATATAATTTTCAAATTCGTTTTTACTACATAACGTAGAGCAATTATCTCTCCAAAAATTATTTACATCTATTGAATTTAACTTAAATAAAATAAAAGTATTGGCATTGTTTCTTATTGAGCGTCGAGGGAGTTGAAAATATGACTGACTAAGATAAATACAATTACAAGAAGAATGTCTCCCTCTTGTATAGTAGCTGTCCATTACTGTTTGGTTTCTCTCATTAACACAATCATCAAAGATGACGAGGTTCTTTTTTGATTTATCTAAATCTTGAGGTGAAGGTATATCATCCGTATTATCACTGAGAATACAAGTTATGGGTTTTGGTTTCGATTTTGATTTCTGTGTTTCACAAAATAATTGTATTATATCTTCAATATTATAATCATTTAGTTTGTTTTGAAGTTTAAATAAACCGATAATGTCTTCCTTTTTAAGACCTGCATTAAAACCCTGTGAGAGTAGTTGATACTCGGGTTGAAAACTAGACTTTGTAAAAATTATTAAATTATCATAATCTAAAAAATTAGGACCAAGGAGCATCTTTAAAAGTAAACAGGTTTTTCCACATCCGCTTGAACCAACTATTAGACATCTCAATGAATTTGGAATGTTTTTATGGTTATTAAATTTTATCTTATTTTCCCAAACGGGTAAAAAATCATTCATTTATATATTTGGAAAACAAGTCATCTAACTTTTTTTGAGCTATTTTAGAAACTCTATATTTTATCCTGAGTTCGGGTTTAATTTCAAAATAATTCATTATTTTATTTATATAGTATCTTGTATTAACATTTCCATTAAAATTATTTTGAATAATAAATATCATTAAACCCTTATACATTTCCTCAATACAAATAGTCTCTTCCCTTGAAAGAAATGGTGTATTATCATCACAATACTTAACATTCATCTCTCTTATTAATCTTGTAAAGTAATTCATTTTTGGTTCTAATTTAAAAGAGTTATATATATTTATATATTTTTTATTATCATTAATTAAAATTAAATCACAGAAAATACATTGTTTATATGAACCCTCATTATTAAGCCCTATTCTATCACAAGCCGGACAATTCTCTAATTTATCATATGGAGTGTCTGGAAATTCTAAATATCCTTCAGAACTTATCATATTTATATGGTAAATTTTTACTTAAACTAAACGCAAGTTTATTCATTAATAAATACAATGTTTCAAAGCACAAAAGACAAATTTCAATCAATCTCTACTTTGGTGAAAGATATAGAAAAATATGTCAAAGATGTTAAATTGAACAAAGATAAATATGGAAATTTTTGGGTAAAACCAGTTATGGAAAATAACATGAGCCCCTCTATTTCATTTAAAGGAAGAGCTCTAACTATACCTGGAAAGACATCCATTAAAGTAAATCTAACAAAAGTTTCTCCTCTACTCCTGGCAATTTATTCAAAGCTTGAAAAAGTGATCGATCGCGATACTTTGAAAAAGAATAAGACCATCAACAATACTCGTGGAGAAATTTGTATTTACTTTAATAATCCAAAGGGTGTAGATCTTAGTAAAATGAATGATGTTAATATTTCTGGTGAAATGTCATTTCGTTCTATGATAGTTAGAGATTATTTAAAGAGAACTTTTGAAATTAAAAATGTCGAGATTGAATCTGTTAATGAAAGAAAGTACGTATATAGATATTGATGGGAATATTTTTCCTGCTAATTAAATATGAGTGATTACAGCAGTGAAGATTTTACTATTTTATTGAACTCGGACGATAGTGATGATAGTATTTCATTGAACTCGGACGATGGTGATGATAGTATTTCATTGAACTCAGATGATAGTTATGATGCTAATAGTTTGTGCTCAAATGATTGTTATGAGAGTAGCTTCATTGATGACTGAGTATGATTCTGAGTATTCATGTGATAGTTATGACTCAGATGATTGTGAGTGAAAAAGTGTTTTAGTTTAAGTATAGTTTCATATATAAAAAGCCTGTAAAAAGGCACTTTCTTCTATAAGTGTTTTACTTTAAGCACAGTTTCATCTTTAAAAAAGCCTCTAAAAAGGTGTTTTACTTTAAGTATAATTTTGCTATATAAATATGATCAAAGCAACGTATTGCGACATTTGTGAACAAGAATATAAACAATACAAAAGACACCTTGAAACTAACAAACACACATTTAATCTACTTCACCTACTATCTCCTATTCAGAAGGAAACAAAACACTGTTCTGCCTGTAATAAAAATATCCTCAAGAAAGGCTTCGAAATACATCTTAAAACAAATCAACATTTATCAAATTTTATCACAACTAAAAACTCTGATGGTGCATTCAAAGGACATATTAAAATAAGAGTCTTTAACTTCAAACCTCCTGAACCAGAGTTTATAGTTGATGCTGTAGAAATAGTTAAACCTGCTGTTCAAACGTTGATTGAAAAAACACTAAAAGAAATGAAACCACTTAAATTTTATATGGGAGTAAAATTAGAAATGACAAAGGACGAAGGAGTTATAGATACACCATACATGAGAACTGAGCCACACTTTATATCTTCATATCAAGATTTTAAAACATCAGGAGTCTATGATGAACTTATTAAACAAGAGCAAGATGTGGATAATTCAATCGTAGGAAGTGGATTCAATATAGGAAAAATTATTTACATAGACATTCATATTCTTAAATCAGATCCTCTAAAAGCTTCTTCTTACATTGATTTACCCAGTGTTATCAAAAATAGAAAAGCAGTTATCAATATCAAAAATAAAGACAATAAATGTTTTCTCTGGTCTATTCTAGCACACTTACATCCTCCACATTTTCATGATGAAAGAGTATCTCATTATAAAAAATATGAGAATACATTAAATACGAAAGATCTAAAGTTTCCGATGACTTTAAATGATATTCCTAAATTTGAAAAGTTGAATAATTTATCAGTTAATGTTTATGGTCTAACAGAAACAAACAACATTCAGGTTTTAAAGCTTTCTGACAATTGTAAACAAACTCATATTAATCTTCTATATTTTAATTCAGACGAAAATTCACATTATACAAACATCAAAGATATTACAAAATTAATAAAACCACAAGTATGTAAAAGAACCAATAAAATATATATTTGTTTGCGTTGTCTAAACTTCTTCCATACACAAGAAAGATTAGATAAACATTCAAATTATTGTGGTGAACATAAATCAACGGTAATCAACATGCCTAAAAAAGGCTCAAAGATCACATTCAAAGATGAAAAGAAAACAATAAAACATCCATTTGTTATATATGCTGATTTTGAAAGTATTTTAGAAAACATTGATACTGCTTCTCCAGATCCAAAAGAATCATACACAAATAAATATCAAAAACATACTCCTTGTGGTTTTTGTTATTTTATCAAATCATCCGTTTGTGATGAATATAACAAGTTAGAGGTGTATAGAGGCTCAAATACCCCAGAGGAGTTTGTGAAACGACGAGAAAAAGACTGTGTCCGATTAACCAAGATAATGAGAGAAACCAATAAACCAATGTCCTTAACAAGTAAAGAAAAAAGCGAATTTAGACAGCCAAAGATTGCCTGTCATATTTGTGAGAAGAAAATTGGTAAAGGTCTAAAGGTTAGAGACCATTGTCATCTCACTGGTAAATATAAAGGTCCGGCTCATCAAAGTTGTAATATTAATTATCAACTCCCCTCTTTCATTCCTGTCTTTCTTCATAACAACGCTCATTATGATACACATCTATTTATCAAGGAACTCTCAAAGACTTCTGGAAGTATCTCAGCAATTCCAAACACGGATCAGAAATACATTTCATTCACAAAAACAATTCACACATCTCCTATTACTCATATCAGATTTCTTGATACATTTAAATTCATGGCAAGTCCATTGGCTAACTTGGTTCAAAATCTAAAAGAGTTTCCATGTCTTTCAGAGTATTTTTTAGATAAAGATTTTCTAACACAAAAGGGAATTTACCTCTATGACTATATGGACTCATTTGAGAGATTCAATGAAACACAACTTCCTTCAAAAGAAAATTTCTATAACAAATTAAACAACAGTCATATATCTGATAAAGATTATGTACACGCACAAAATGTTTGGAAAAAATATAACATCAAGAATCTTGGCGAGTATCACGATTTGTATCTCAAAACTGATGTGCTTTTATTGGCCGATGTATTTGAAGCCTTTAGATCTGTTTGTCACACTGGATATGGATTGGATCCTGCTCACTACTACACAGCACCTGGATTGGCCTGGAGTGCAATGTTGAAAATGACAAAACAAGCTTTGGATTTGATAACCGATGTTGATATGCTTTTGATGATTGAAAAGGCAAAAAGAGGTGGAATTTCACAAGTCTGCTCGAGTAGCTACGCAAAAGCAAATAACAAATATCTTCCAAATTATGATTCAACGAAAGAGAGTTGTTACTTGATGTACTATGACACAAACAACCTGTATGGCTGGGCAATGTCTCAGGCTCTTCCTTATGGAAAACTTAGATGGGTAAAGGAAAAAGACTACTAAAAGGTTTTACAAGATGTATGTATCTCTACACAAAAAGAATTGGATAAAGAAAAAGTTGGTTATTATTTTGAAGTTGATTTGAAATATCCAGAGGAACTTCATAACCTACACAAAGATCTCCCATTTGCTTGTGAAAAGGAAAGTCCAAAGAAGGAGTGGTTAAGTGATTATCAACAATCATTTAATATAGGTGAATCAACAGAAAAATTACTTACTACATTATATAACAAGAAAAATTATGTTCTACACCAAAGAAATTTGCGACAATATTTATGAAAAGGTCTAAGAGTAGAGAAGATCCATAGGGTTCTAAAGTTCAATCAAAGTCATTGGTTAAAGGGGTACATTGATTTTAATACACAAAGAAGAACAGAGTCAAAAACAGATTTTGAGAAAGACTTTTATAAATTGATGAATAATGCGGTCTTTGGTAAGACCATGGAAAATGTGAGGAAAAGACAAAATATCAGACTATCAACATCTTGGAAACAAGCATCAAAATTAATTAATAGACTGAGTTTTACTAGAGCTGAGGTCTTTACTGAGAACTTTTGTGCGATCCATTTGATTAAAGAGAGTATTGAAATGGACAAACCTATTTATATTGGAACATCAATTCTTGATTTATCAAAGTCATTAATGTATGATTACTTTTATAATAAGTTGAGGAAGAAATATCAAAATGATGTTAATCTACTTTATATGGATACAGATAGTTTTATTTTGCAAATTAATACTGTTGATGTTTATTCAGACATGAAAAAGGACATTAATATCTATGACACTAGTAATTACAGTCCAGAGAGTGAGTTGTTCTCTTCTAAAAATAAAAAGGTGATTGGAAAGTTTAAGGATGAATTAGGAGGAAATGTCATGAGTGAATTTGTGGGATTGAGGTCTAAGGCTTATGCTTATAAATACATTGTGAATAACGTTGAAAAGACTGATAAGAAGTTAAAAGGTGTAAAGAAAAATGTTATTAAAGAAACAATTAACTTTAAGGATTATTATAACTGTTTAACAACAAAGAAAGAAGAGTTTAGAAAGATTAATGGAATAAGAAGTTATAAACATAAATTATATTCAGAAGAGGTGAATAAGAAAGCATTGGGGGCTTTTGATGATAAGAGGTTTATTTTAGAAAATGGAATTGATAGTCTCCCTTATCGTTATATAAGTATTGTTACAGATCGCGGTTTAGATGTTATGATGCCCGAGCGGTGGTGTATTACCGCGACCTAACAGGATCCCCGACTCACCCGATTCCACCCAAACGTTGGCCGGGTCGCACCGCAGCTAGTCAATAGGGAAAAGACAAAGGCGACGAATGCAAAGAGGAAAACGAAGGCAAAGAAAGGTTTGGAAATACTACTGAATTTATTGACTATTTACACACAAGCAAAAAGAAAGCAGTCACGTTTATTTACAAGCACATAAGACGCAGGTGACACAGGGAAAATACTAGCTTATACAGACTTAATTAACCCAGGACAGAACAAACAGAAGACAGACTCACGCGGGGAATGACAGGAGGTGGATGGCTGGAGGTGAACGCTTGGTGGAGCCAACGCGGAGCTTGGTGGAGCTTTGGTGGAGGTGAACGCTTGGTGGAGCCAACGCGGAGCTTGGTGGAGCTTTGGTGGAGGTGAACGCTTGGTGGAGTCAACGCGGAGCTTGGTGGAGCCTTGGTGGAGGTGAACGCTTGGTGGAGCCAACGCGGAGCTTGGGGGGGTTGGTGTGACGGGTTCTCTCCCCTTCCCTCACAAGCTTCAGGACTCTTTCTCTCTCTTTCTTAGTCCCACCCAGTCCAACAACTTCCTCTCTTGCTTAGTCCAACTCAAGGCCTTCCTGTCTTCTGATCTCCTCCCTCCTCGACTCCTCACCGCAACCAACGCAACCACTGACCGCCACCACCGACTCCTCACCGCAACCAACACAACCAACTGACCACCGACTCCACTGCCTGACTCCTCACGACTCTCTTGGCGACCAACTCTTTGTGACCAACTCTTCACGGACCCTCTACTGGCAACCGACTCTTTGTGACCAACTCCTCGTGACCAACTCTTTGTGACCAACTCCTCGTGACCAACTCCTCGTGACCAACTCCTCGTGACCAACTCCTCGTGACCAACTCCTCCTCACTTCCTGCGTGCGCGCCTTTATAACGCCTCCGGCGATTAAGCCGCCGGCCTTTAGGACACGCCCATCGGGGTGCTCACCTCGGCCCTGGTTGGTCGCGCGACCCTCTGGCTCCGCCCTTGATGACGACGGGTGGGCAACGCCCCTCTTCCCCTCTATGACGAGGTGGAGACACGCCTTTCTTCTCCGACCCCGCCTCGTGGTCAATGGCGGTTATTGGAGGGGAGGTAATTGGGAATCGAGGCTCGGCAATGACGAAAGGGGATGTGAAGGAAATGGGGATTTTGGGGATGGGAAGGAAAGGGGATCTATTTTCTTTCACTGGTGCAATGGAGTACTTCAATTAATGGGAGACAGAGCCTTACTCTAAAACACAGAATAAGAGATAACTATCAACAGGGGTATTCTATTATTTGGCTGATGTGTATGCTTGTGGACTAATTATGGGATGCCCTTTCACCTTTACACAGCTCCGGAGGTAGGGGGGCGCAGAATAACCAATAATAATAATAGTACAGCACACAATCAAAAAATATACAGTCCTCATCTCCGCAACAGTATATAAGTGATAAGTAAAAAAGGGTGGTTAGGGATTTTAACGGGCTACCGCCGCCTTTTTACTATTATATAAATGATAGAACTGTTACGTGGTCCCCTCGGTGAATACCTGGTCTCGGTGACCCCCGGACCGTGAGAGGAACTCCGCCAGCAAGCTGTATTATATATGCGCTTTCGCCACGCAATCCATATGAATTTCACCCAGGAGACAACTGATGTTCAAGGATATATTTCCAATGGTAATGATACCATACAATTTCAATGACACAACCACGGAGATTTTCCCCGAGCAATCAACAATACACAACCATCAACAATTCCCAATTCACAAGCACTTCACTATGAGTAAGATGGCCATCTTATATATGTGTGTCCCGGTGAGTACTCACAACCCCCTTTCGGTCTCTGCTCCTCACAATGTCTCTGGGCCCCTCCTGACCCAGATACTGGTCGGCGTCGCCGCACTCGGGCGGTTGAACGAACCCCGGGTGGACGTTTCTCCACCGGGCAGGTATCGTACCAGGCACCGTGGCTGCAGCCCCTCGTGGCCACGCGAAGCGGTTACGGTAGAGCAAGCCAAACCCCACGCCGCTTGCAAGGCGCGTTAGGCCCCAACGTGCGACCCGCACGCGTCTGTTTAGACGGTGCCGCGAACGATGCCAGACGCGGGGTCGATGCACGGCCCCACGTCAACTTGACGTCTCCACCGGGCAGGTACACGTCCCGGTAATTCCTCTCGCCAGACAGGCTTCGGAATGCCGCTTTTCCACACAGCGCAAGGTCGATCCCACCTTTTGTCGGAGCGGGGCGAGGAAGAATACTACTCGTCCCTTTTCTTCCTCGTGTCTTTTCCTCTTCCGTTTCCGGTCACTTCCGTTTCCGGCCACTTGTTCAGAAGGGCTCCTGACCCTCCAATCACAACAACCCTTAATATACTACACACGGATAAGCAAAGACCTGAATGGTAATTCACATACATTCATATAAATATGTAACACTCCCCCCCCTTCAAGAAAGAAAGTTTGAACCCAGCGAAAACTTTCTTTGTCGGCCAATTTGGAGAAACAAACCAGATAACTCAACCCCCCCACATTATCAGTTCCCCCCGGGCACAGTTATCACTCAAAAATAAAGCAACCAAAATTTCACCACAACCCCTCCAGATTACTCACTCTGGACTAAGCACCAGCAACGACATTGTCCCTGCCAAATCAAACTCCATCTCATGACCCTCTGACTTTGACCGTCAGTTTCTTGTGAATGAAGGTTAAGGGGTTGATCAAAGATCCAAAGTTAAGCCACTCGATAGCACCTTTTTCCGGGAGGCCAAGCCGAGTATTCACTACATGGATGCCTTTAGGAACGTGGAGTTCACGGTTAGTCCGTGCAGGAAAGTTCTCTACATGGGCGCCTTGAGGAACGTGGAGTTCACGGTTAGTCCGTGCATGAAAGTTCACTACATGGACGCCTTTAGGAACGGCGTTCACGGTTAATCCGTGTAGGAATCTTGGCTCGGCGGCTCCGCCGCATTCAGTGCTTCAACTTCTCAGAACTTCCCTAATCATTAGGGTGGGACCACTTGTCCCTGTAGTCCCATGAATAGCGGTCTCCTTCTCGGCCACTACTTTGCCAATCCTTCCTTCGGGAGTGGCCGTAACTCAGGGAGCCTCCCTAATAATATTGATTGCGGCCACCACCAAAACTACCGCCCAGTTGTCCTCTCCTGTAGACCTCTCGACGCCTACGAAATGCCTTCCCTACTGTTATGGTCCGACCCTCCAAATCCTTGCCATTCCAATTCTTTTCTGCCTCTCTGGCGTCTTTTGTGCTGGCAAACGTGACAAAGCCGAACCCTCTTGACTGTTGCGTTTCCCAGTCTCTTACCAACCGCACTTCCACCAGCGGCCCATATCTGTTGAAGACAGAGGTCAGAACTTCTTCCTCTGTTTTGAAGTTCAGTCCCCCTACAAATAATTTGGCACTTTTGTCGCCATCCCGAGCTGGTGTGGTGTTATTTTCCCTGCTGGGCTCTTTACCAACCCTCAGGTTACCATAAACTTGACCCCCGGCCAAATCATTCCCGATAACCACAGATACCCCCTCTACAGGAAGCGTGGCTTGTAAACCGACGGTGATCGGTCCTGACACCAAATCGGACTCCAAATGGATGACATGAAGGGGAGCACTAACACCGCCCCCGATCCCCTGTAAACGAACACTATCCCCCGTTGCCGTCTCCTCGGACCATGGCAAAATGCCTTCCAGCATTAAAGATTGATGTGCCCCTGTGTCCCTCAATATCCTAACCGGTTTCCGGTTAGTCGAGGCTCCATCCTGTGACACAAACCCCTCTGAAATAAATGGTTGGTAACCCTTTTGATGGCGATTTCTCACAATGGCCATTGCATTTGGAGTCGTAGTAGTCGGACTCCGCTCTGGGTCTTCGCTTTTCATGCGGTAACAACTGGACATCAAGTGTCCAGGTTTCTTGCAAAAAGCGCAAGTAGGCCCGGAGGAAAAACTTGTGGTCTGCCTCGGGCCCCCCGAACTATAAGTTTGTCTTGGGCCCGCATCCCTCTGATTTCGAACAGGTGGGGTATCATAGTTGTCCCCATAATCATCTCGAGGCCGCCGCCATGTATGGTCGTTCTCCGCACCTGCTGTTCCCCACCTCCCCTGCGGAGATCTAGGCGAGGAGTTAGGTTCGTGGACCCCTATTCGGTGGGTTAAGGCATAATCATCTGCCATGGTGGCTGCGTCCCACAACTTTGGTACCTTCTTTTCCTGCAGGTACACTTTGATGTCCTCGTGGACACACTGCTGGAATTCCTCCACCAGGATCAAGTCCCGCAATGTCTCGAAGTCTTTCCCGACTCCTTTTGACTCACACCACCGATCAAACATGTTTTCTTTCACTCTGGCAAACTCCACATGGGTCTCACTCTCCCTCTTCCTGGCATTCCTGAATTTTTGCCTGTAAGCTTCCGGAACCAACTCATAGGCCTTGAGGATGTGCTTCTTCAGTACCTCATAATCTGCACATTGGTCCATTGGTAGCGCCGAATAAATTTCCTGAGCTTTCCCCACCAGCACACTTTGCACGAGTATGGTCCAGGCCTCCTCCGGCCAGTTTAATTGTCGAGCCACTTTCTCAAAGTGTGGGAAAAATTTCGCGACTTCCTTTTCACTGAACGGTGGAACCAGCCTCACATGTCTGCCCACATCCCAGGTTTTCTGGTTAGGTGTCGACCCCGTCAGCAAGGGTGGTGCCTCTCCCCGTTCTCTCATTAACTCAAGCTCCTTGAATTTGATTTCTTGCTGAAGCTCCATGTCACGTTCCTTTAATTCCCTTTCCGCTTTTCTCTCCTCTGCTTCGAGGTCCCTTGCAGCTCTCCTCTCCTCTGCTTTTCTCCCTTCTAACCTTTCCTGGAGTTCTCTTTCCACTCTCCTTTCCTCTGCTTGTTTCTCTTCTCTCCTCGCTTCTGCTTTCCTTTCCTCTTCTTTTAACCTTTCCTGGAGTTCTCGTTCCCCTCTCCTTTCCTCTGCTTGTTTCTCTTCTCTCCTCTCTTCTGCTTTCCTTTCTTCTTCTGCTCTTTCCTTTTCTGCTTTCCTTTCTTCTTCTGCTAACCTTTCCTGGAGTTCTCGTTCCACTCTCCTTTCCTCTGCTTGTTTCTCTTCTCTCCTCTCTTCTGCTTTCCTTTCTTCTTCTGCTCTTTCCTTTTCTGCTTTCCTTTCTTCTTCTGCTCTTTCCTTTTCTGCTTTCCTTTCTTCTTCTTTGATCCGTTCCTGGCTCCGTAATTGCAACTCCAGTTTCCGGAGCTCAACGTCTTCTGGTTCTTCGGGTAGCCACTCCCAGGCTAACTCGTCCCATGTTCCTAATCCCACCATAGATTGTATCACCATGGCCTGCAACTCTGCCTTCCTCAAATTAGTTCGGACCTCCAAGTTAAAATGTTTGGCCAATTTCAAGAGGTCCGACTTTAGTAACGCTCGGAACTGTGCCTCACTCGGTGTTACCGCAAAGTTCTGTGCCACAAACGCCATGGTGACTATCGTTAACACCTGTTAACCTTCACCCAAGACTTTACCCCAATTTCCCCAAAAAATTTCCAATTAATACTTAATTAATAAATTTTAATTAATAAAAATATTATTTTATTATTTTATACAATTTTAGATCCCGGACGTAGACCCAATTGCGAAACCGCAAATCGTAATTTGGACGAGCCCCCAATTCTGTTACGTGGTCCCCTCGGTGAATACCTGGTCTCGGTGACCCCCGGACCGTGAGAGGAACTCCGCCAGCAAGCTGTATTATATATGCGCTTTCGCCACGCAATCCATATGAATTTCACCCAGGAGACAACTGATGTTCAAGGATATATTTCCAATGGTAATGATACCATACAATTTCAATGACACAACCACGGAGATTTTCCCCGAGCAATCAACAATACACAACCATCAACAATTCCCAATTCACAAGCACTTCACTATGAGTAAGATGGCCATCTTATATATGTGTGTCCCGGTGAGTACTCACAACCCCCTTTCGGTCTCTGCTCCTCACAATGTCTCTGGGCCCCTCCTGACCCAGATACTGGTCGGCGTCGCCACACTCGGGCGGTTGAACGAACCCCGGGTGGACGTTTCTCCACCGGGCAGGTATCGTACCAGGCACCGTGGCTGCAGCCCCTCGTGGCCACGCGAAGCGGTTACGGTAGAGCAAGCCAAACCCCACGCCGCTTGCAAGGCGCGTTAGGCCCCAACGTGCGACCCGCACGCGTCTGTTTAGACGGTGCCGCGAACGATGCCAGACGCGGGGTCGATGCACGGCCCCACGTCAACTTGACGTCTCCACCGGGCAGGTACACGTCCCGGTAATTCCTCTCGCCAGACAGGCTTCGGAACGCCGCTTTTCCACACAGCGCAAGGTCGATCCCACCTTTTGTCGGAGCGGGGCGAGGAAGAATACTACTCGTCCCTTTTCTTCCTCGTGTCTTTTCCTCTTCCGTTTCCGGTCACTTCCGTTTCCGGCCACTTGTTCAGAAGGGCTCCTGACCCTCCAATCACAACAACCCTTAATATACTACACACGGATAAGCAAAGACCTGAATGGTAATTCACATACATTCATATAAATATGTAACAGAACCAAGTACCAACCAGACTAAAGAGTGGAGGTGTAATCAACCTTGGTATATAAATGGTAAACATAACGAATGTGAAAAATATCAAAAAGGTATAATTGAAAAGACAACTGGTAAAAAAATTTACAAAACAAATAAGAGAATTAATTTAAATACCGGTGAATTGGGTAAAAAAGATGGAAATATTTTTGAGTGGACGGAAAACTTTGACGGTTGTCAGGAAAATATATACTTTAATTTAAAAATGGTATGTGGCACTGGAGGCGCTCAAACAAGAACATTGAGGGAGGTTTACCATTTTATCTTAGCTCAGTTAAAATATCTGAATAAAGAACCAAACTCAAACATCTTTTTTGTTAATATATTAGATGGTGAAGGGAGTGGCAAGAGAATTAAATTATTTCCCATGCATAAACAAATATTTGTAGGGTCGATGTTTGAGTGGTCTACTCGGGATCATTGATAGTAAGAGTACCATAAGACCAAGGGGAATCATTGTTTGAGTGGTCTAATGAACAACATTAAGGATAGGTGTCAAAAGGCTAAAAGGTTCGTAAAGAGGTGAGAGGAAAATTAACATGAAAGTGAATGGGTCGATGTTTGAGTGGGTCAAAGATAATCTGCCAGATGATATGTAGAAGAAGGATTATAGGTCTATAAGGGAAAACAAATATTTGTAGTGTTTGAGTGGTCTAATAAACAACATTAAGGATAGGTACTATAGACAAAAGGTTCATAAAGATGAGGGTGGGAGAAATAGAGGTGTTAATGGGCAATGAGGTTAAGAGGAAAATTAACATGTAAGTCAATGGGAAAATGAGAGTGTCCCAGAAGCAACATATATATATACACTACTAAGGTATATTAATTATTGTTGGCTAAAATATTTTATTTAATAATGAAGGGGATAATTGATGTTTGAGAAATTGATTTACCATGTGGTTATTTCTTAAAGCAATTAAAACATAACATCGTGTTTTTTTTTTCTTAACACCAGAGTTCATCATCAAACTGCTCAAATCAAAATGTATAGACATTCATTGACAGAAACCTTCACGGGGATGGTTCTTGAGGAAAGAAGCTTCAGCATCATTTGGTTCGGGTCGATCCAGGTGAACATCAATGTCGTGCTCAGTTTTCACTTCCGCTTTCACAAATAAATCTGGAAAAGTAACTTTTATCAAATGCAGGCAGTTTTGTGTCACATGCATAGCTGTTTTCACACTCTTAAAATAGATAAAAATATATTACATAAAAATCAATAGAAATCATCTAAAAAAAAATTTTTTACGTTCAATCTTTCTTGAACAGAAAATAAAACATTTCCCTCAGGAATGGCGTCATGTGAAAACATTATGATATCAAAGCATTACATTCTGTATAAACTGCCTCGATGTTGAGATGCTTCCAACCTGACCACATCTTCAGTGGAATTTCACCACCACCCAACATCACAACCAACAAAACAGAGAAGGTGAGAAAAATGGAGATAAGGGAAAATAGAGAAGGTTTTCTCCACTGAACTGCGTTTATTCTCAAATTACAAACAATTGTGATCCAACATGTGACTGGTTGATTTTTTTTTTTTTTGTCTCGAAAGAACCCTCATGGAAAACAAAATGGCAGAGTGTGGCAGGTTAACATATTGACAAATGCAGAGAATGGAATGAATAGGCCAAAGCCATGACATATGAACATATGAAAAGGAGAGTGTCAATATCATAGGAAACATATGATAAGGAGAGATAAGGAGACAACATATGACAAGAGAAAGTGAGAAGGTTGAGCAAAGCTCAGTAGTGGCTTGGAAAAATCACGTGTTGATGACGAATTGTATTGAAGGACTGGACTGGCAAGCTACCTCAGAGTTATGCACACACGTCTTTGAGATACCTTGTCTGAGTTCAAATCTCGACACATGGAAAATAAACTGCCATCCATTATCACATGCATTGAATTCATCAATGTTTGCACCAACCCACCATCCCACAGTCTTCAAGAAAGCTGTTCATCACAATCTCAGATCACCCTCCATCCAACCATGATCTTTTTCACCTCAAAGTGACCCCATTGCAGAGCATTCCCTTTTTCCAGGTCATTGTGATCTCCCCCAACCTCTCACCTCACCTTTCACAACTTTTCTCTTCCTCTTTCACATCTTTTCTCTTCCTCTTTCACCTCACTCTATCTCACCTCACCTCTTTTGGTTTGTTTGTTGATTGGTCTCATCATCTACACTTTCCCCTTCCTCTTCTTCCTGTGTTTCCTTCAACTTCTGTGCCACTTATTCACCCCCATGTGTCCTTCTCTCCCCTCTCCTTCATCTCACGCTCACTTATACTCTGCTGTTGTTTCCTCTCTGCATTTTATTCCCTTCCATTCTGCTCTCAATCTTTCAGGAGCCTCTATCAAGTATACAAAAAATAGCGCACGAAACAAACGCAGATCTCATCAGAAGTGATGTCAATCACACGACTCACCATTCGGCTGATCGCTTTGCTCCTCCTCCAGACCAAAGGAATTCACATCCTCGATTTTTGTCTGCAGAATCTTGGGAAATCCTTCCGTCTCCTCAACCTTCATTCCACACACGAGCACAGTCTGCTGTTCCGATCCCGGCTGCACATGACAGGAATCCTTCTCACAGCCAACTTGAGCGTACATGGTGGGTGAACCTTCAGAGAAGAGGGAAACATACCACTCTTCCTGATGTTTACGCCACTCTGAGTACCTTGATCTGACAAAGTGCCAATATGTGAAGTACCTCTGTACTTGAGGCCTTATCTTCTCTTTAAATCAGTTACAGTAATTTAAACTTTCACCACACACGAGCGCACACCCTTTGACTCGCCATGACAAGAAATTGCATGTCTTAAGATAATACTGCAATTGTATTACACTGGAGTGACTCGGCGCGCCCTGCGCGCCTCACCACACGTCGTTTCCGAGGGGTAGACATCTTTGACCATTTTGGTGTCTTTTGGGTCTACATGGTGTTTTGGGTCTTCAGGGCCATTTGGGTCTTCAGGGTCTTCAGGGCCATTTGGGTCTTCAGGGTATTTTGGATCCTCTGGGCCTTTAAGGGTATTTTGGGTCTTTGAGGTGTTTTGGGTATTCGGGGTGTTTTGGGTATTCGGGGTCTGAAGGGTCTTGGGGGAATTAAAGGGTCGTCAAAGGTCTGAGGGGTCTCAGCAGTCTTAACGCAATTAAGAGGGTTAATTAAGATGGTGGTAATTTTTTTTTTTGAAGAAGAAGACGTTTTTGTCGCATATAAACATAGCGACATACATAACCATATATGTTTGCTCTATTATAATAAGATGTTGATGTGAATGCCGATTTGGCCACATATAAAACATTCAAAAGTTTAGGTATTTATGTAAAATCTGGGCCTGT
The DNA here is from genome assembly GCF_964187855.1 of Myxine glutinosa. Lineage (NCBI taxonomy): Eukaryota > Metazoa > Chordata > Myxini > Myxiniformes > Myxinidae > Myxine > Myxine glutinosa. Next base: position 93,357,996 of record NC_136265.1, read on the forward strand.
TCAGCAATTTTAGGATGAAGACATTCAATGGTGAGAAGGCCTTACACACAAGCACAGGGGATGTGTATGAAGGAGTATTTGTGCTCGGATGTAATCCATGCCACAGGTATGCTGATATGCAGACAGTTTCCCCACATCAATAACTTTCAGGTCATAAATAAGAAACCACTTTTCATAAAATCAGATGGAACAACAACATTCCTCTGGAACACATCCATGGGAATTCAGTTCATGTTCATCACTCTGGCAAGTAGGACTGGGTCACCTGTTTTAAAGATTTAAAAGAAGAGCGATTTGTATCATTAGATAGTTTGAACACGGCAGGAAAGTGAAGTTCCTTTGGGAATTCAATGAGCATATTTGCACAGGAAAGGGCAAGAAGAATCGAAGAATCGCCAAATCCCAAAATTCAAAATTTGAGGGGGAAAAATTTGCCAGGCGGTACTTTCAGAGAGAGGGAGAGAGACGGAGAGAGAGGGAGAGAGAGGGGGAGAGAGAGAGATGGAGAGAGAGAGAGAGGGAGAGAGAGAGAGGGAGAGAGAGAGAGAGAGAGGGACATATTTCATGTGCATTTGACCAGCTTGTGATTTATTTTTATTTTTTCATTTAATTTATTAAACACAATCTCGCTTTAATTTATTAAACCATAAATCCGTACTGCCTGTATTACATAAATTACTAAGTGGTTCTGCATCTCTTCCATAAACAGTCTCCAACACCTTTCCTCTGGTGTGGAAAGGTCAAGGTTCTCCAATGCTTCCAATAAGCTCCTATACAAGAATAACAAGAAAGAACAATCGGAGATTGCACACAGTCACCAGGACGTGTTTTTTTGTCTGTTTGTTTGATTGTCCGCATGGAATAAATATGATTTTCTCTGCAACCGTTGGTCCGATTGACAGGAAATTTTCACCATGGTGCGCCTCCTCCTGTATAATTTTTTTTAATGATACTTCTGACCTCATAGGTTGCGTGGTACGGACGCTATCTTGGAAAAAAAAGAAAAGCTTTTCACCTCTGTCTCCAAAAGCACCGCACAGATAAAATTTAGACATGGCTTTTTGTAAATAACTCCATGAGGAATAACATATTGTTACGTTTATGGGGGTAGCTCATGGAATACCTTAGTCCATGTAGATTGTACAGGGGGGTGTGCTCCGTATGCCATGTAGAAACCTTCCTGTAACTAAGTAGGCCCGCATGTCCGTTAAGATCGTAGATGTGTCTCCATGCGAGGGGTGGAGCTATGCGAATTCATTAGGGTTTGAGGAATAATTCTCTGTATGTAAATTGCCTCTCGTTTTTCCCTTTGTTCTTTTTGACACATGCAACACCAGCCATGCACTGCGCACCTATACAAAATAAAGCCACCAGATCCGGACATTCGAACACAACCACTGACGCCACCAGCCAAGTCATCACAAGGGCCGGCAAGAAGGGCAGTGAGGCCCCGCCCCAAGAGGTGATGATTGGTCATGGCCGTGGAGCGATGCAATAGCTCTCACTGATTGGAGTGCACGCGGACTTCATCATAGAACGTTCCAGCACGAGGAACAAAAAGGACATGTCCCACCATTTTCCTTCTCTCTGTTCCTGGTGTTCATACAAGCAGTCGCATTTCATTCTCTCTGTCCCTGGTGCTTGTACAGCAGTCGCATTTCATTCTCTCTGTCCCTGGTGCTTGTACAGCAGTCGCATTTTCCTTCTCTTGGCTCTGGGTTTCATGGCGTGCAGTCGCACACTCCTCACTTGACTGTGGCTGGCTTTGCAGACGGTCGAAGTTCTGCAATCTCTGAACTCTGGGTGGCCTCACGGGCAGTCGCATTTTGTGCAGAATCTTGGCGGACGCATCCTTCTCTTGTTTTACCTCTGTGCGCTGTGGAGTGGACAGCGAGGAAGGAGTTGAGGGCCTGTTCGCTTCACGTTCAGCGGCTGGCGGGTGAACGGACTTGGCGCCAACGCGTGTTTTGCTGCGCAGGGTTGCGGGACCTGTGATGACCCCGGGCGGTGACGGATGCGAGGTGGAGGAGCAGGCAAACGCACCACACACATTTTATTCCTTTCATTTTATTTATCCCTGTGTCTGTTCCATGAGTCTGTGTGGAGACGTCTCAAGTTCGGAATGTAGTTTTACATTCATTTCTTTGTTCCCTGGCATTTATTTTTATTAAACCATTGTTTGTTGAATTTTAATTTCTTGTCCTGGCCGTTTATTTGTTGTGGGAATCGGATAACCCCGTGCCGTGCCCGTCCGTTCAGGTAATCTCGCTGCCCTCCACGACACCCTCGCTCATATAAAAGGCGCCGCCATAGTTTGAGTGAATGCCTCGGAGTTAAAGCTCAGTTGGCCATCCATCACCAAGGGTGTTAATCCTGGTGAACACGATAATATGTTGTTGTCATGGGTGCCTCCATTATGATGTCATCATTCACCAAGTACAAAACTTCATCCAATCAAGATGAAATTTGTTGAGCATCATCTTGGGATAAATTGGTGGAGAAAAAAAAATGATGTAATCGGTTACGGGATTCGGCAGCCATATTTGTTTTAACACAAAAGCCTTAACAAAACTTTATCATAATCACAAAATCCAAATATACCTTTCAGAGGTACTGCTACGGTAAAACTATTCTCTGCTTTTGTATCATCATTATACATTGACTTCTTTGACTATAACCAGGGTCAGCATTTGTTCCCGTTGACATATCAGGAATAAAACCTTCAACAGCTCCCTTACCCATTCTATCACTAAACGAATATAGTGTAAATTTCATCATTTCAGATGTAGCAGAGACATAATCAACCGCTTCAACCTCTTGTGTTCCAATATACAGGCGGACACTATCAAACATTTTCCAGAAGAAATCATTTACGAGTGTAGCATTAGTATTATTCGCAGCCTTAGTGAATTTAAATTTACACAGCAAGAAACTATCAGCTATATTCAAGTAAGTTTGTTGATTATTTATTTCAAAACCTTTTGTTCCGTTTGAATTCCAGTCTGTTCCTGTTATAGCATTTACCTTAAAATAGTCTTCCTTTTTAGTAGAGTTTGAAATGATAATCGTATCATCCAAATCATAGATACTATCAATCGCTTCCATACTTGTATTTATATAGCATTAAAATTGTTGAAACCCTGACCCAAGTATTTTAATGATTTTTTGTCGTTCTTGTGAAGATAGTTGAGTTTTACCTTTTTTTATTTCTTTGATTGCTTGTAATTTATGAGACTCCTTTTGAGCATCTTTTATACTCTTTATATACTTGTAATTTATGAGACTCCTTTTGAGCATCTTTTATACTCTTTATAGCACCCACAACTGAGCCCACGGCTGAAGCAGTTGAACCAATTAGGTCTTTATGTTTAAGGATGGTTGAACCAATACCCATTAGAGTATCAATTATCCCATCTCCTTTATTTCTAAATTGATGTCCCACACCCCATTGTCTCTTTGGTTTATAGTATCCTCTAAAAAGAAACATACCTTCACCCTTATAGTATGGTGAAAGGAACATCCCATCCCCTGTAATTATTTTATATTTTCCCAAGTCGTGTTTTCTCACAATAACCATTATTTATTTATTGAAAAACTTCACGTAGGTGAATTCTGATGGATATAATTTCATCATTAAAGGATATCATACGATTATCTTGGTCGGTTATCCTAAAATTTACTCTGTATATGGTTTTTCCTGACACAGGTAAATAGACAAGATTTTTTGGTTCCATATTAAATTTATAACCAATCGGGGTTGAGTATGCACTGAATGAAAATATTGTATTTGTTCTTATTCCATCGTTATAAGCACCATCAATCAAATCACAATGAATTAATACTGAATTTATACCGGAGGATATTTGAATGACATTATCACTGCAAGACGGCCCGTTAGTTTCAATCTTTTTAGAAGAGAAACCCAATAGCTCTCTGAACGAATTTTCAATCATGAAATCAACTTTATAATTATTTTTAAGTTTAATAGTTGATTTTGAAGTGTGTTTTTGAATATCTATTACAATATTTTTCGGTTCATCACCTTTTTCTTTCATAAGGCGAGAGACTTCTGAAGATATTTGAGAAATCTCGTAAGCACCGGGTGAAACTGTTATAGTTTTATATCCACTTCCTGGATTATAACTAAACTTGTTGTTTTTCTATGCGATATTAAAAAGGGTATTGTAAGTCTCCATTGACAACAAAGAAGCCTCATATTCTTTTGTGGGGTCAAGTTGAAGTGGGTAAGGGAATGAAGCTGTGTAATCACTCGTTGTGAAATTAAAACTAAGAATTGTGCTTCTCATCTTATTTAATATCTAATAAAATATCTTTGTATTGACATTTATTAATTATTTTCATATTCATCAACTGATCTAAAATGGCGGATGCTTCATTAAAACAATTGTTGTTTCCAGCCTTCTTACTACCTAACAACAATAATAACCTATTAACTAATTGTGATGGGTCATTTGGAAGAAAACTAACACCCGAACCAAGCTTACTTAAAGCATCAATAATATTGTAACGAATTTGAGAAGTGTAACAGTTTTGGAGAAGTGTAACAGTTTTGGAGAAGTGTAACAATTTTGGAGAAAGTGTAACGAATGGGAAAAGTATGGTTTTGTTGTGTGTAACACCCTCGTAATGTAAATAATGGTCGCAGCCGTCCTCCTAGTTAATTCCATGAAACTTACACGCAGGCCACGATATATCTTTTTAAATAGTTTATTTCCTTATTCCATGTAGGCTAAATATGTGTTTCCCACTAGATTGACTCTGCATTGTATCAAACGAAATAAGCGTAGGCCCCTTTCAATTTCCCCAATCATCTCCGCTCTCCAAAGTTCCTTTCAAAAGCGGTGCGAGTGGTGTTCAATCCCGCAAGCCGCCATTGCCCATGTGCTCATCTCGGAGAAGAGGGGGGTAGGAGCCGCCAACTCACAGGCGTGGCACGTCGTCATGATCAAAGGAGGAATCGGACAGCCCTAACAGCCAACCAGCACCGCGGTTAGCGACCCGGTAGGCGTGCCCTCGCAGCCGGCGGCTTGATTCCGCCCCGAGTAATAAAAGCGACTGGAAGGGACTGCTTCGGGAGATGAGAGAAGAGGTGACATGCGAGAGGAGCTGTGAGCTGAGCTGTGAGCGGTGAGATGAGAGACGCTCCAAGCCAAAAAGGAGAGGTACATGGAGAGGAAACCAGCTTTGGAGAGACGCGCTGAGAGGAGGGAGATGGCTCCACCAGAAGGAGAGGAGCAGGTGTGACCGAGCCAGCGCGTGACGTCTACAGCATCAGCAGCGTCGATGCGACCGAGGGTTTTCCCGCCAAAAACGCGAAGAAGTGGGAGCTGCTACCTCCAGCCCTGCCGGTTGCAGGGACCTGACCCTGCCTCCCTCTCCAGCAACCCACCTCCGCCATCCCTGCCTGCAATTTCCCCCGTGTAAGTGTGAACGTCGTCTGTCTTGAATGTTGTCCTGGGGTTAAGTAAATTGAATAGTATAAGTTAATGATTCACTGTGTGACCGCTTCTTCCATCCATTGCTTGTGTGTGTATAATAAATCTGTTCTTCCTCCGTACTCTGTCTTCTTCTCTTTTCCTTCTCTTTCGGTCGCTTTAGAGGTTTCCCGATTGAATATCTGTGGTGCGATCTGGTCAACATCGGGTGGAATCGGGCCAATTGGGGATCCTGTAACGGTCGCGGTTGGACCATCCGCTCGGCCCATCATAACATCTAAACCGCGATCCGTAACAATTGGTAGTCAGGAGTTGGGATTCGAACCTGGGACTAAATTTATTTAGCCCAAATTTTGGACACCAATTGTACTATTGGCAGTAACAATTGGTGTCGAGGAGTGAGATCGGACCCGAAGCGCGCTTAACGCACTCAAAATTACAAGCTGCCGAAATTGTGTTTTAAAGAAATAAAACCCGAATTTTGAAATCGCGCCATGGCTGGTCAAGGCGACGGGATGCCGGTGGGAGAGATAGACGGGGTAGAATCGACCCAGGACCTCGGGGAAATGTATGTGGATGAAAGAGAGGAGGAGAACGTTGGCAATGTGGTTGAGGGGGTATCAGACGCACAAAATGGCGCTCTCGCGCACGAGGTTACGGGCGCGCAAAATGGCGCCTCGCACATTGCCACGACGCCCGCGACCGTAGCAGCGCCGCTGGTGGATTCGAACCTTTTTTTCCTGCAAATGAGGGCCCTTATGGGACAAATGGGAGACCAAATTGGAGGTTTGAAAAACAGTATAGAGGCTCAGGGTGAGCAAATTGAAGCAACAATAAACGGAATGAGGGCCGATAGGGAGGAAAGGGAGCAGAGGGACAGAGACCGCAAGTTGGGCGAAAGGGTCCCACGGGTGCACGACGAGGTAACACGGGTCGAGAAGCGCCGGTTGGACGAAGTTGAGAAAAGCACGGGTACAATGACAGGGGTAGAAATCGCGACCCGGGGTTTGGAAAAGCCAGCGACCGCTGAGGTCGAGGAGGGTGTTTTATTAAAGCCAGCGGTCGTCGAGGTGAATAAAGAAAAAGCAGTCCTGGGAATTAAAATTGAAGAGATGACGGAGGTAGCCCGGGAATTGCAGGGAGAAATGGAATATGTACAAAGTCCCTGCTCAAATCATGATGATGTACTCGCTAATCCAAATGGAAGGTTACAGGTTCGCGTGGAGAAAAGGATCCCCCAGGTGAGTCGTGCTGTTGTGTATTGTGCGGGTAGATTTTGCAGGAGGATGTTTGGCGACAAAAGAATTTTCGCGCGCTTGGGATCGAGGAGGCATCCGGGCGTTGGTGAAGGGTCCCGTGTGAGTAAAAATGGCACGCGTGTGAGGAAAAAGTGTGCGTCGGCGAGTGGGTGTGTTATAAAGTGTGGGAGTGAAACCGAGTGCGAGCGAGAATGCACGTCGGGGTGTACGGAGTGTACGTGCGAAGGTGAGAGTGACCCGGAGAGTGAGTTGGTGGTGGAGCGGGTGCGAGAATGCACGCTTGGAATGGTAGAGGGTGTGCGAGGAAGCACACCTGGGTTGGTGGTAGCGCGAGTGTGGGAGAGCCCATCCGAGCGCGTTAGTGGGTGGATGCAAGAGTGCACGCCCATGGTGAGTGTTACGGAGGACGTAACGGAGGAGAGGTGTGGACCGAGGTGTGCGAGCGGCGAGTGTGCGCGAGAGGTGTGGTTTGTAACAGGGAGTGCGTTGGTGGAATGTACGGACGGCGTTGGAACGCCGGGTTTTGTGAGGGTGAAAGGGGTAGCGTATGCGTGTGAGCATGCAAGTGAAGCATCGACGGTAACCGGGTTAGCGTTTAGGACGACGGATAGCCGATGCGAGCACTCGGGGCGCGGTGTGATTTGTTGGATGCAGGGCCCGGCGCGGATCGAAGCTGCGTCGTTTCTCTTCGAAGCGTCGTTGCCGATTCGGGCTTGGCCCCGCCCCGCACGGTCGAGTCCGGGCCTTGGCGGGCGAGGCGACCAGTCCGGTTCAAGGGCGAGGGGGAGGAAGCGGTACGGTGCCCCCTCGTGGGGACGGGGTTCCGACCGGGGGAGATTGAGCCATCGGGCCCGGGACCGCAAGGTGCCGCGCCGAGATGGTGCGTGGAGCCTCGGTCCAACCAAACCACCTCCCTTGAACCGAAAGCCGGACGGATTCAACCTGCAGGTGACCAAACCACCCGAATTCATTGCTCGGCTTTACGAACCGAGTTTAATGATGTCACGACGCACCGAGGCTAGGATATAGTGGACTGTGATGATGGTGATAGTGATAGTGATCGTGATTTGATACGAAATTTATAATAGTGGGTAGAATTGGCAGTAAATGGAAAATTTTTGATTTGTTGAATTTGGACGAGCGAAATTGATAGTAGGACCTCCCCGATGTGATGGGATGGGCAATCCACCATCCCTCACAACGAGGGGGGCAAAGGAGCACTAGTTTATGGGGTGTATGGCAGTGAAAACTAGCCCGGGTGGGTTAGGATATTGTGTGTAGGGATCTAGAAGATGACATTAGGTAACGTTAAGGTTAGTTAGTGACTGATACCTGTAGTGGGGACGCAGGTAGATTAGTGTGGATGATAATGACGTGGGAGCGCAATAGTTTAAAGGGACGACTGGGAAGCGCAAGTTTCAGAGGGGAGTAGTTAGCTGAGATGATGCCGTGTGTTTGAGGATTGAACAGGTGTGATTGCACAGGTGTGCAACTGAACAGGTGTGTGGAGCAGTGTATGAGTGAGTGATGGTGATGTGTGTTGTGTTGACCAACTGGTCCAGGAAGAGGAGGAGGGTGCAGGTGGCACCAGGTATGATTGCACAGGTGTGCAACGACAGGTGAATGGAGGACAGCTGTATGGAATAAATGGTATGGAGTATTGGAATGGATGGTCGTGGAGTGAGTATGGTGGAAATTGTGGAGTGGAGTGGATGGTGCGAAGGTGTGAATGGGGGAAGATTGGACCCCCATCACGGATACCCGGGGCGGGTAGTGTAAGTGTTAGGTAGAGGGTACAGGTAAATTGTGGTTGGATATTGGCATCTGTGGTGCGGGTGAAAGAATGGTCTTTGGATGGGTGCATTAGTGTTGTGGAAATGGCTGGGCGTGTAGCCTGTTAGTGTGTAGTTGGTTTGGGCACTCCACCACTGTGAGGATGTCGGCCAGGTGAGGCCGCAGGTGGGCTCTGGGAGCCGGTAGTAGTTGCGGTGGATGGGGCCCGAGGATCCGGAGGACGGACCCGGGTAGCCCAGTGCCAGAGGGCACCAAGGGGTGACAGAGCCAGGAGGGGTCTTCCCCAGTTAGTTAGGTTAGGGTGAGGAGCTAGGTAAGCTCGGGTGGCAACTACAGTGGTGGAGGTGTGCAGGTGGGTAGACCTGCTGGGAGAGCTACACGTCGCAGCCCAGAAATTGTGCGAGGGCACCGGGAGATGAATCGGGGGAGTGAGACCCCAAATTGAGAAGCACCACAGTTTGGTCAATGGGAATTGGTTTTTAGAACCCATAGTGTAAGTTGGCCAATGGATTGGCAGGGAGAGACCCCGGGTAGTGTAAAGTGTGTTAAAATCATTTAGAGGATAGTTAGGATGAAGGATCTCCTCGCACCATCTGCATCCACTCACCTGAGGTGACAGGAACTCCACACCATGCCATGTTTTGATTATTTTTTACTGTGCAAATGTTTGGATTGTGAGACGCATCATGACGTGGGTGTGACATTGTGCTTGATGTTCCATCTCTTCCTCCTTAGGAGGATTGATGACGAATTGGGTGATGGCAAATTTTGGATAGAGGGATTGGAGACGAATTTGGTAGGGGAAATATGGGGAGACGTGACAGTAGCGACGGATTGGTAATGTGTAGATTTTGTACATATGGGGTAAGGGCAAGGGTAGTGTAGGTGACAGGGGGGTGACGTACGGTAGGGACGAGTTTTCTCACTTCGCTCTCCGTACGCACTTCACCCTGCATTGCCTTTATTGACGTGTACCCTTGTGACCTTACCCCTCGCTCATTTGCCTTCCCCCCTTTTGTCTCCCACTTGAGGACCTGTGCGCCATTGGGTGCCGAGGGGAGCGTGCATGAGGTGGCCATTGTGCGCACGAGATTCCCAGAACCAGCATGCATTGCGTTGATGTACCACTTTATGGACCGCTGTTCTGCGGCCAAGTACCACTTGATGGACCCCAGGTTCTGGGGCAGGGCACCTCTGTTGGAGACCGGCCATAGTGGCCAGGGAATCTTGCTTGCGGACCTCGGTAAGGTGGCACCTATGCCAAACAGGTGGACCACCCTTAGTTGGCCCCTGAGGCCCTAAAGAAAAACGAACACAAGTTGTGCTTTTTATTATTTCCAACTAGGCCGCATGAAGCCAGAAGACGTCGGGAAGAACATCGGCCCAGCAGAGAAAGAGAAGACCACCACGTGGTGCTTTTGGTGGTTTTGGTGCTTTGTGGTGCTTTTGGGTGCTTTGGTGGTATTGGTACTGGTGCATCGATGCAATGCGTGCTGTCTCCTCCCTCCCAACAGGAATTTCTTTTTCTTGTTCCCTAAAAGAAAAGAAAAAAACACAGGTCCTGGGTTGCGTTGTAATTAAGAAATAACGTCACTGTAAATAATGCTCCCCACCGTAAATGTATAGTTTGAGAATAATTCCGTAATTCGGTTAGCTGTGGGCTTGAGTCTGTTAGACAGGGTGCAATGCAATAGGGGGACATACTTATTTGTGTTTTAAGATTGTCACACTCAGGGTCAGGTTAATTGTAGAGGGAATTACACCTACGTGTCACACTAAGTTAAAGTTTTGTAGGCCCGAGACGGGCCTGAAGAAAGGAGGGTGCAGTGTAACGAATTTGAGAAGTGTAACAGTTTTGGAGAAGTGTAACAGTTTTGGAGAAGTGTAACAATTTTGGAGAAAGTGTAACGAATGGGAAAAGTATGGTTTTGTTGTGTGTAACACCCTCGTAATGTAAATAATGGTCGCAGCCGTCCTCCTAGTTAATTCCATGAAACTTACACACAGGCCACGATATATCTTTTTAAATAGTTTATTTCCTTATTCCATGTAGGCTAAATATGTGTTTCCCACTAGATTGACTCTGCATTGTATCAAACGAAATAAGCGTAGGCCCCTTTCAATTTCCCCAATCATCTCCGCTCTCCAAAGTTCCTTTCAAAAGCGGTGCGAGTGGTGTTCAATCCCGCAAGCCGCCATTGCCCATGTGCTCATCTCGGAGAAGAGGGGGGTAGGAGCCGCCAACTCACAGGCGTGGCACGTCGTCATGATCAAAGGAGGAATCGGACAGCCCTAACAGCCAACCAGCACCGCGGTTAGCGACCCGGTAGGCGTGCCCTCGCAGCCGGCGGCTTGATTCCGCCCCGAGTAATAAAAGCGACTGGAAGGGACTGCTTCGGGAGATGAGAGAAGAGGTGACATGCGAGAGGAGCTGTGAGCTGAGCTGTGAGCGGTGAGATGAGAGACGCTCCAAGCCAAAAAGGAGAGGTACTTGGAGAGGAAACCAGCTTTGGAGAGACGCGCTGAGAGGAGGGAGATGGCTCCACCAGAAGGAGAGGAGCAGGTGTGACCGAGCCAGCGCGTGACGTCTACAGCATCAGCAGCGTCGACGCGACCGAGGGTTTTCCCGCCAAAAACGCGAAGAAGTGGGAGCTGCTACCTCCAGCCCTGCCGGTTGCAGGGACCTGACCCTGCCTCCCTCTCCAGCAACCCACCTCCGCCATCCCTGCCTGCAATTTCCCCCGTGTAAGTGTGAACGTCGTCTGTCTTGAATGTTGTCCTGGGGTTAAGTAAATTGAATAGTATAAGTTAACGATTCACTGTGTGACCGCTTCTTCCATCCATTGCTTGTGTGTGTATAATAAATCTGTTCTTCCTCCGTACTCTGTCTTCTTCTCTTTTCCTTCTCTTTCGGTCGCTTTAGAGGTTTCCCGATTGAATATCTGTGGTGCGATCTGGTCAACATCGGGTGGAATCGGGCCAATTGGGGATCCTGTAACGGTCGCGGTTGGACCATCCGCTCGGCCCATCATAACATCTAAACCGCGATCCGTAACAATATGTTTCTCCTTCTCATTCTTCTTACTTTTACCAGCAACAGAAACTCCATAATCAAGTGCGTTTAGCAACTCAATATACTCTCTATCTTCCTCTCTTTCCATATCAAGCGGTTCATCAAAATAAGGTGAATTAGCATGTCCATCTTATGTTAGAAGAAACATTAATCTTGGGGTTAATTCAACATTTGGTTGGTCAGAACTTAAGAACACCAATTTATCATTAAATATCAATAACTTTTCTTTCACAAGATGGAACTGTGCTGGTTCTTCTGTTGGAATGAGACCTGCTCTGGTTTTTGAACCCTTCAAATATTCATTGTTTTGAAGAGCTTCTACAATATAATTGGAAAGTTTATTTACCTTCTCAAGATGCCGAAATAATCCTTCATCATCATATTCTAATTCTCCAAGTTCTTGCTCTGTCATTTGACTAAAATCTTTGAGCATTTGAAATTTTTTCGGAGTAAATTCTACCGTGGGAACTGTAGGTGAAATCGTTTGTTCAGTTTTTAAAAGTGGTTTAAAAAATTTCTCTTGTTTTTTTTCAAAGGTTTCTTCACCAGTTAGTTTCTGTCTCCTTTTCTTCTTTATGTCTTCCTGTTGCTTTACAACTTTTAAAACCAACTCTTGATGTTCTTTAAACTTTCTTACTCTTTCTTCGGTATTCATTTTCTGTATTTATTTATTGAAAAATATCATTTAGTATCTCATCTTGTTTCACAACAATATATTTATATTTTCCAATCGTGTGTTTCATATTATTTTCAAATTCCTTCTTACTACATAATGTAGAACAATGATCTCTCCAAAAATTATTTGTATCTATTGAATTTAACTTAAATAAAATAAAAGTATTAGCATTGTTTCTTATTGCGCGCCGAGGGAGTTGAAAATATGACTGACTAAGATAAATACAATTACAAGAAGAATGTCTCCCTCTTGTATAGTAGCTATCCATTACTGTTTGGTTTCTCTCATTAACACAATCATCAAAGATAACGAGGTTCTTTTTTGATTTATCTAAATCTTGAGGTGAAGGTATATCATCCGTATTATCACTGAGAATACAAGTTATGGGTTTTGGTTTTGATTTTGATTTCTGTGTATCACAAAATAATTGTATTATATCATCAATATTATAATCATTTAGTTCGTTTTGAAGTTTAAATAAACCGATAATGTCTTCCTTTTTAAGACCCGCATTAAAACCCTGTGAGAGTAGTTGATACTCGGGTTGAAAACTTGACTTTGTAAAAATTATTAAATTATCATAATCTAAAAAATTAGGACTAAGGAGCATCTTTAAAAGTAAACAGGTTTTTCCACATCCGCTTGAACCGACTATTAGACATCTCAATGAATTTGGAAGATTTTTATGGTTATTAAATTTTATCTTATTTTCCCAAACGGGTAAAAAATCATTCATTTATATATTTGGAAAACAAGTCATCTAACTTTTTTTGAGTTTTTTGAGAAACTCTATATTTTATCCTGAGTTCAGGTTTAATTTCAAAATAATCCATTATTTTGTTTATATAGTATCTTGTATAAACATTTCCATTAAAATTATTTTGAATAATAAATATCACTAGAACTGCCACTTTAAAACTGCTGGCAGTGATGACCGGTTTACTCGCACCCACTTTTGATGCAACCCCACTGTTGATACAACCCCACTTTTGATACAACCCCACTTGTGATACAATGTCCCCCAAATACAACCCCAATTGTCCCCCAAATATTCCTACAGGTCGCACAAGATCTGCCAGCCACCCTCTGATGGTTAAACTGCCGAAATCTCGGCTCTCTGCTCACCTTCACTCTTTCATTCCTCTTTTCTCCCGCCTCTGGAACAAACTCCCACACTCACTTCAATCACACTCCTCCCTCCAGGTCTTCAAAACAGCTGTTCACCACCATCTCTTATCTTCCCCCATCCAAAACCTTGATCTTTTCTACCCCCACTAATTCACCCCAGATCCACCTTGTTTGAAATTCCAACTTCTTTCCTGGAAGTCTTGGCAGTGTCCATATGTTTTATACCTCTCCCACCCCCCCCCACCTTCCCATTCCTCGCCCCCAAAGCCCTCTCCCTCCCACAGTTCTCTCGATGTCTCCATGTCTCTTGGTCCCTGCTCTCAAATGTTGTGTTTGTGTCCTTCCTCCTCTCTCCCCATCTTGTCTACCGCTCCCGATGTTATTTGTTTTGTTTGTCTGTTTGTCTTTCTGTGTGATTAATGTTCGCTCTTTCACGAGCCTCGATCTTGTATACCAAAAAAAAAAAAAATCTGCCACCTGTGGAAGAACGTCCTGCCGTGGCATGACGTCATCCGTGGCCCGTGCCGTATGTCAGCGTAGAACGAAGTTTCCCGTCGATCGAACTTGGTCAAATTTTTCATGATTGTCACCAAATTTGTTGTGGTATTTTGTTAACTCATCCGAGGCAATACGACAATCGAAATCCGATTTGAAATCGGAGCCAAATTGACGCCGTAAGATGTGCCTGCACGTGTGGATATTTTACCTGTGGAAGATTCACTTTGGAAATACGCTCCATTTAAAATGTTAGATTTTGGATAACTTCGTCATTGTAAATCGGATTTCCACAAAATAAAGGTCACCATTGCTTGCAGATACCTCTCTTTCTCCTTAAAATTGAAGACAGGATGAACTTCAGAGCGAGAAATAAGCCGAGGCGGCGGAGAGTTTTACAATGTTATTTTCCAATGTAAATGACAATATCGTGTAGTTTTACGAAAATTCATCACAATTTGCCCAGATTTGTTGCATTCGAATGTTAACACCCTCTAGCGACTGTCAAATCCAAAGACAATTTAATTTCGAGCTACGCTTAGCTCGTGAGGTGGTTATGTCACATGGCCTGGTCAAAAAAAAGTGTTGTGGTTCTTCTTCTTCAGGCAATAACAACTTCTAGTTTCCAGACCGTACATCCAATCATCTTGAGATTTTGCACAACTGTTACTCTTCATGACTTCTACTAGAGTATGAAGTTTCACGTCGATCAATAAAGCGATTCAAGAGATATCCATTAAAAAAAAATATTTTCGTTTAATTAACGATATCTGCCAAACCACGTGACCTATCGCAAATTCTAAAATGACATTTTAGTAGACTGACATGCTGAACAGATCTGTGAATTGTCTCCTCGATTGGATCAAAAATGAGGGAGGAGCTAGGTTTTAAAGGTTCATGCTTAAAAACGTCATAACTCTGAAACCATGTGTCGGATGATGTCGTGCTCGCTGACTTTTTTGTTCGTCATGAGTATGCGATGCCGCTTGCAAAGTTTGGCCTCGATCTGTTCAGCCGTTGCAGAGAAAAAGCGGTTTTCGTGTTTTCACGAAAAACAATATGGCTGCCAAACCACGTGACCTACGACGTCATATTTACCATTAAAATATTCTACAGACCGAGTCCCTCCTATGGTGAAAATTTTATCTCAATCGGCCCTATTATTGCAGAGAAAATGTTTTTTAAAGGAAATTAAAACTTAAAATGGCAATAGCACTCACTGTGAGACGTGGCCTGGCAGGACAAAATGGTGTGTTTCTTCTTCTTTCAACAATAAAGACTTATAGCTTCGCGACCGTACATCCAATCATCTTGAAATTTTGCACACTTGTTACTCTTCATGACTTCTACTAGAGTATGAAGTTTCACGTCGATCAATAAAGCGATTCAAGATATATCCATTAAAAAACAAAAAATCGTTTAATTAACGATATCTGCCAAACCACGTGACCTATCGCAAATTCTAAAATGACATTTTAGTAGACTGACATGCTGAACAGATCTGTGAATTTTCTCCTCGATTGGATCAAAAATGAGGGAGGAGCTAGGTTTTAAAGGTTCATGCTTTAAACCGTCATAACTCTGCAACCATGTGTCGGATGATGTCGTGCTCGCTGACTCTTTTGTTCGTCATGGGTATGCGATTCTGCTTGCAAAGTTTGGCCTCGATCTGTTCAGCCGTTGCAGAGAAAAAGGGATTTTCGTATTTTCACGAAAAACAAGATGGCGGCCGAACCACGTGACCTGCGACGTCATAATTACCATTAAAATATTCTACAGACCGAGTCCCTCCTATGGTGCAAATTTTATCTCAATCGGCCCTATTATTGCAGAGAAAATGTTTTTTAAAGGAAATTAAAACTGAAAATGGCAATCGCACTGATGTCGGATGATGTCGTGGCCTGGGCGGACAATATGGTGTGTTTCTTCTTCTTTCAACAATAAAGACTTTAGCTTCGCGACCGTACATCCAATCATCTTGAAATTTTGCACACTTGTTCCACCCGATGAGCGCTACATTGCATTAAAAATTCAAGTCGATCCATGCAGCGGTTCAAGAGTTACAAGCTTTTTAAAATTTAACTTCCATTATTTATTGCGGCCAAACCATGTGACTTATCAAAACGTCTCAAGTAACGATGAAACATCCCCCCATGTGGAACATTTGTGTAAAGTTTCCACTCGATATCTCCACAAATTATGGAGGTGATTCCATTTCTAGTTTGAAATTTGAAAACGCCATAACTCTGAAACCACGTGTCGGATGACGTCGTGCTCTCTGACTTTTTTATTCGTCATGGGTATGCGAATACGCATGCCAAGTATGTAGGCTATGAGCCGAGGGGTCGACCATGCTCAATCAGAGGGAGGATGGCTAACAGTTATTTTTGGCAAGGCCAAGGTCCCTAGTGCTGAAAAAAATGTGATAGCAGTGTGAAACTCTTAGCCGTATCTGTGTTATCATCACATTTGTCAGATCACCCATTTATCGCTTTTCGGGTCATTTTTCCCGCTTAAGATTTAGGGGGTGGGGTTAGTTTTTTGGCTCTCAAATAATATCACGTGTATATATCAGCTAGTGTGGTATATCAGGTAAAAGGTTATTGAATTACCTTTCAAATGATGTATAGAAAGTGCCTGTGTGATCTATAGTAACCTCTTTATAATGGTTATTAAAACATAATTATTTCCACCAACTCTCAAAACTTCATCACAAAATCCCGGTCGGTCTTGCTCGTTGAAACGGTCTTGCTTGCTCAACTGCGCGCTTCCCGAGAAGGTAATTGGCCATTACATCTATCTGCTATCCAAGCCATGATTCCTTGGTGCTTCGCATACGACAAAATCAACTATGCACGGTATTTATCAGCATACTACGCACAAATGACAAACCTTCCAACGCAGCACCCTGGCATCTTCCAAGCGTTCTCGGATGGGTACTTCTCAGTTCAAATGTCAAAAAGCAATCCGTTTGGACGCATTCCAGTTGACCAAACTACTGAGGTCACTGTCAACAAAGACACACAGACACCAGGTGGCACTACCAGGTTCAACTTGAAATCTGGAGCAGTGAAGCGCTACTATGTCACATCCGAACACAGGAGTGCGTTTCTCCGCCAGATGAGGGAAATGGTGAATGTGAGCAACACACACGTACAACACGCGGATCTGCAGCAAACACGGATCAAGAAAGATGAGGACGCTGTATCATCACTGATAACTCTGATCCAGAGTTGGGTGAACCCATTCACTATGGCCAGCTCTCTCATCAGTATTTCCACCGCACGCGCAGCCCCTCCAAATATTGCCAAGGATCTGGAGAAAGCATGGGAAGTCGGACACAAGTGCTACACAAACTTCAAGATTGAGCGACTTGAGAGCAACCCACCAATCAAGAAATTCCACGACCCTTTGCAACTGAACAAGCTGAAGACTTTCAGCAACCTCACTAAGAAGAAGGAATGCAGAAGCAATGACAGGGCAGTAATTCTTCAAGCAGACAGAGCTCTATTCGGTAGAATTATCGTGATGGCACAGGGCCGAGATCTTCACATGGCAGAGGTGCTATCTCATCCTCTAGGTCCCTTGCCATGGGCCCTGGCGACACCCGAAGGCCTTCTACGGAAAACCAACAAAGCTGCCCTAGCCACGGCCTTGCAAAGGACTGTGACCCTGGCTGAAAGGATACCCGACAATTCGGCAACAATTATTGACGGGATGCTCCTTATACAGAAGGTGGCAGGTGATCAAACTACATTTGCCGAAGTGGCCATGATTATCCTATCCATGGCCCTGAAGGATGGATGCAGTAGCCAGAGGATCGATGTCGTCTTTGACACCTACAAGGAGACTTCCATCAAAAACAGCGAACGGTTAACCAGGGGGGAAGAACTTGGACTTGAGCTGAAAAACATCACGGCATCTCAAATTGTAAGGCAATGGCGCAACTGTTCTCCCCTATGGGCCGGTGCTCCTGCCTCACACCTAGCTCGGCTTCACGCTGTTGAAACCAAAGCTTTCAGAATTATTGGAATCTCCCGCGATGAAGCTATCTCTGAGGGCCTTTCACTCACTCACCGCAGGCAGGTAGGTGGTCTTTCTGTCTTCTACCGACTCCTCTCCGGCCTTGCACCCCCAGCTCTCTCTGTGCTCTGTCCCCCAAATATTCCTACAGGTCGCACAAGATCTGCCAGCAACCCTCTGATGGTTAAACTGCCGAAATCTCGGCTCTCCGCTCACCTTCACTCTTTCATTCCTCTTTTCTCCCGCCTCTGGAACAAACTCCCTCACTCCCTTCAATCCCACTCCTCCCTCCAGGTCTTTAAAACAGCTGTTCACCACCATCTCTTATCTTCCCCCATCCAAAACCTTGATCTTTTCTACCCCCGCTAATTCACCCCAGATCCACCTTGTTTGAAATTCCAACTTCTTTCCTGGAAGTCCTGGCAGTGTCCATATGTTTTATACCTCTCCCACTGCCCCCTTCCCACGCCCCCCCCCCCCCCAAAGCCCTCGCCCTCTCTCAGATCTCTCGATGTCTCCATGTCTCTCGGTCCCTGCTCTCAAATGTTGTGTTTGTGTCCTTCCCCCTCTCTCCCCATCTTGTCTACCGCTCCCTATGTTATATGTTTTATGTGTCGGTTTGTCTTTCTGTGTGATTAATGTTCGCTCTTTCACGAGCCTCGATATTGTATACAAAAAAAAAAAAAAAAAAAAGTCTTATCATGTTCCTGGTCGAAGAGTGGAAGAAACCAGAGTACATCAGACGCCTACAGGGAAAGGTTCTCTTTGTAACATGCGATGACAAGTGTTATCAGATCACATCTGATGCTAGCCAAGAAGTAGTGGCCCTGGAAAGCACACACGAGGAAGCAGATGGTCGTCTGTTCTTGCATGCTGCCCATGCTGCCGCACATGGATACCAGTCTGTGCTTATTAGCTCAGATGACACCGACGTACTTGTCATTGGCTTGGCATTTCATACCAAGATTCATGCCAAGTTGTTTCAGAAATGTGGCACCAAAGCAAGGGCTAAAATCCTAGACATAGGGAAAATAGGAAAGTCAGTCGGCACAAATGTATGTCAGGCCCTAATTGGAATGCATGCCTATACCGGATGCGACACAGTCAGCACGTTCGCTGGACGAGGAAAACTGACTGCACTAAAACTCATCAGAACCAACAAAGATGTGCAGGATGCATGTACACAGCTGGGAGAGGACTGGGACGTCAGTGAGGAACTGATGGATACATTGGAGAACTTCACTTGTCTCATGTACGCACCGAAGTCGGGGACAGTGAAGGTGAATGACTTGAGATATCACCTGTTCTGTGCCAAGAGGGGAGAGATCGACAGTCACCAGCTACCTCCGTGCAAAGACTGCTTAACCAAACATGCACAGCGAGCCAACTATCAAGCCGCTATTTGGAAGAGGAGTCTCAAGATGGATCCAGCAGTACCGAGTCCAATCGGGAAAGGATGGCACTGGGATACCCAGGATGGTCGCGTGCAGCTGGCAGTCGACTGGATGCAAGGACAGCCCGCACCACAGGCGGTTCTGGATTTACTGGCATGCACCTGTTCGAAAAGATGCACACTACCCATGTGTGTCTGCATGGCCAGTGGTTTGAAGTGCACAGACATGTGCAAACTCACCACATGTGACAACCAGAGAGTGTATGGT
>NC_136265.1:93382560-93422560 GCF_964187855.1 Myxine glutinosa
TTTAGTAGACTGACATGCTGAACAGACCTGTGAAGTTTCTCCTCGATTGGATCAAAAATGAGGGAGGAGCTACGTTTTAAAGGTTCATGCTTTAAACCGTCATAACTCTGCAACCATGTGTCGGATGACGTCGCCCTCGCTGACTTTTTTGTTCGTCATGGGCATGCGATTCTGCGTGCAAAGATTGGCCTCGATCTGTTCAGCCGTTGCAGAGAAAAAGGGGTTTTCGTGTTTTCACGAAAAACAAGATGGCGGCCGAACCACGTGACCTGCGACGTCATAATTACCATTAAAATATTCTACAGACCGAGTCCCTCCTATGGTGAAAATTTTTATCTCAATCGGCCATATTATTGCAGAGAAAATGTTTTTTAAAGGAAATTAAAACTGAAAATGGCAATCGCACTGATGTCGGATGATGTCGTGGCCTGGGAGGACAAAATGGTGTGTTTCTTCTTCTTTCAACAATAAAGACTTTAGCTTCGCGACCGTACATCCAATCATCTTGAAATTTTGTACACTTGTTCCACCTGATGAGAGCTACATTGTATTAAAAATTCAGGTCGATCCATGCAGTGGTTCAAGAGTTACAAGCTTTTTAAAATTTAACTTCCATTATTTATTGCGGCCAAACCATGTGACTTAAAAAAACGTCTCAAGTAACGATTAAACATCCCCCCATGAGGAACATTTGTGTAAAGTTTCCACTCGATACCTCCACAAATTATGGAGGTGATTCCATTTCTAGTTTGAGATTTGAAAACGTCATAACTCTGAAACCACGTGTCGGATGACGTCGTGCTCGCTGACTTTTTTTGTTTGTCATGGGTATCCGAATACGCATGCCAAGTTTGGGCTCGATCCGTTCAGCCGTTGCGGAGAAAAAGGGTTTTTTGTGTTTTTTCACGGAAAACAAGATGGCGGCCGAACCATGTGACGTATGACTTCGAAAATTTTCGCATTCTGAGTTTTTTTTAACTAAGCATCTGGGGGAAAAAAATCTCTTTTTCGGGGGAGAAAAACTGTGTTTGACGAATTCTAACCTCTTAACGTTAGCATTTTTGATATACTCAATACACATGTTTTTTGTTCCCATTGCAGAGTTCTTTAGAATGAGCCATTCCTCAAATTTTTCCATTGAGCCGTTTCGGAGATACAGAGGGGCAAAGTTGAAGTTGTTTTACAAGATGGCGCCCATACCACGTGACCTATGACGTCATCATTAGCATTAAAAAATTCTACGAGCCTAGCCGATCATTTGATGAAAATTTCCTGTCAATCCGACCAGCGGTTGCTGAGAAACTTAATTATGAAGTTTTCGGAGGTGCAAAATAGGGTGGAAGAATAATAATAAAAACTCTAGCAGTAATAATAGGTTACTCTCCATTTCATGGAGAGTAAACCTAATAAGAAAAACTCTAGCAGTAATAATAGGTTACTCTCCATTTATGGAGAGTAAACCTAATAACTAGAACTGCCACTTGAAAACTGCTGGCAGTGATGACCGGTTTACTCGCACCCACTTTTGATGCAACCCCACTGTTGATACAACCCCACTTTTGATACAACCCCACTTTCATTGGACATGCTTTGACACAACCCCCTTGGATATAACCCCGACACACACACACACACACACACACACACACACACACACACACACACACACACACACACACACACACACACACACACACACACACACACACACACACACACACACACACACACACACACACACACACACACACTCCCCCTACCCCCCACCCACACAAACACAAACACATGCACACATCCTCCCACCCCCACCCCCAACACATCCTCCCACCCCCACCCCCAACACACACACACACACACACACACACACACACACACACACACACACACACACACACACACACACACACACACACACACACACACACGCATCCCCCCACCCCTAACACACACACACACACATGCACACAGCCCCAACACACACACACAAACACATATCCCCCACCCCTAACACACACACACAAACACATGCACACATCCCCCCACCCCTCCCAACCCTAACACACATGCACACACACAAACACCCCCACACCCCTCCCCCCACACGAACACCCCTCCACACATACAGCCCTCCACACACACACATATCCACCCGCCCCCTCACACCCACACACACATACACACACACGCACGCACATCCACACACACACACACACACATCTCCCCACCCCACTCCCAACACACACACACACACACACACACACACACACACACAGACACACACACACCCTCCACACATACACACACACACATATCCATCCCCCCCTCCTCCACATGCACACCCCAACCCCTCCACACACACACACATATCCCCCCCCCCAACCCACACACACGCACATCCATACACACACACACAAACACACACACATCCCCCCCCCCCCCCACCCCATCCATTTAAAAAAATATTTTCGTTTAATTAACGATATCTGCCACCCGTGGAAGAACGTCCTGCCGTGGCATGACGTCATCCGTGGCCCGTGCCATATGTCAGCGTAGAACGAAGTATCCCGTCGATCGAACTTGGTCAAATTTTTCATGATTGTCACCAGATTTGTTGTGGTATTTTGTTAACTCATCCGAGGCAATACGACAATCGAAATCCGATTTTAAATCGGAGCCAAATTGACGCCGTAAGGTGTGCCTGCACGTGTGGATATTTTACCTGTGGAAGATTTCACTTTGGAAATGCGATCCATTTAAAATGTTAGATTTTGGATAACTTCGTCATTGTAAATCGGATTTCCACAAAATAAAGGTCACCATTGCTTGCAGATACCTCTCTTTCTCCTTAAAATTGAAGACAGGATGAACTTCAGAGCGAGAAATAAGCCGAGGCGGCGGAGAGTTTTACAATGTTATTTTCCGATGTAAATGACAATATCGTGTAGTTTTACGAAAATTCATCAGAATTTGCCCAGATTTGTTGCATTCGAATGTTAACACCCTCTAGCGACTGTCAAATCCGAAGACAATTTAATTTCGAGCTACCCTTAGCTCGTGAGGTGGTTATGTCACATGGCCTGGTCAAAAAAAAGTGTTGTGGTTCTTCTTCTTCAGGCAATAACAACTTCTAGTTTCCAGACCGTACATCCAATCATCTTGAGATTTTGCACACCTGTTACTCTTCATGACTTGTACTAGAGTATGAAGTTTCACGTTGATCAATAAAGCGATTCAAGAGATATCCATTTAAAAAAAAATATTTTCGTTTAATTAACGATATCTGCCAAACCACGTGACCTATCGCAAATTCTAAAATGACATTTTAGTAGACTGACATGCTGAACAGAGCTGTGAATTTTCTCCTCGATTGGATCAAAAATGAGGGAGGAGCTAGGTTTTAAAGGTTCATGCTTAAAAACGTCATAACTCTGAAACCATGTGTCGGATGATGTCGTGCTCGCTGACTTTTTTGTTCGTCATGAGTATGCGATGCCGCTTGCAAAGTTTGGCCTCGATCTGTTCAGCCGTTGCAGAGAAAAAGCGGTTTTCGTGTTTTCACGAAAAACAATATGGCTGCCGAACCACGTGACCTACGACGTCATATTTACCATTACAATATTCTACAGACCGAGTCCCTCCTATGGTGAAAATTTTATCTCAATCGGCCCTATTATTGCAGAAAAAATGTTTTTTAAAGGAAATTAAAACTTAAAATGGCAATAGCACTCACTGTGAGACGTGGCCTGGCAGGACAAAATGGTGTGTTTCTTCTTCTTTCAACAATAAAGACTTATAGCTTCGCGACCGTACATCCAATCATCTTGAAATTTTGCACACTTGTTACTCTTCATGACTTCTACTAGAGTATGAAGTTTCACGTCGATCAATAAAGCGATTCAAGAGATATCCATTAAAAAACAAAAAATCGTTTAATTAACGATATCTGCCAAACCACGTGACCTATCGCAAATTCTAAAATAACATTTTAGTAGACTGACATGCTGAACAGATCTGTGAATTTTCTCCTCGATTGGATCAAAAATGAGGGAGGAGCTAGGTTTTAAAGGTTCATGCTTAAAAACGTCATAACTCTGAAACCATGTGTCGGATGATGTCGTGCTCGCTGACTCTTTTGTTCGTCATGGGTATGCGATTCTGCTTGCAAAGTTTGGCCTCGATCTGTTCAGCCGTTGCAGAGAAAAAGGGATTTTCATGTTTTCACGAAAAACAAGATGGCGGCCGAACCACGTGACCTGCGACGTCATAATTACCATTAAAATATTCTACAGACCGAGTCCCTCCTATGGTGCAAATTTTATCTCAATCGGCCCTATTATTGCAGAGAAAATGTTTTTTAAAGGAAATTAAAACTGAAAATGGCAATCGCACTGATGTCGGATGATGTCGTGGCCTGGGCGGACAATATGGTGTGTTTCTTCTTCTTTCAACAATAAAGACTTTAGCTTCGCGACCGTACATCCAATCATCTTGAAATTTTGCACACTTTTTCCACCCGATGAGAGCTACATTGCATTAAAAATTCAAGTCGATCCATGCAGCGGTTCAAGAGTTACAAGCTTTTTAAAATTTAACTTCCATTATTTATTGCGGCCAAACCATGTGACTTATCAAAACGTCTCAAGTAACGATGAAACATCCCCCCATGTGGAACATTTGTGTAAAGTTTCCACTCGATATCTCCACAAATTATGGAGGTGATTCCATTTCTAGTTTGAAATTTGAAAACGCCATAACTCTGAAACCACGTGTCAGATGACGTCGTGCTTGCTGACTTTTTTATTCGACATGGGTATGCGAATACGCATGCCAAGTATGGGCCCGATCCGTTCAGCCGTTGCGGAGAAAAAGGGTTTTTTGTGTTTTTTTTACGGAAAACAAGATGGCGGCAGAACCCTGTGACGTATGACTTCGAAAATTTTCGCATTCTGAGTTTTTTTTAACTAAGCATCTGGGGAAAAAATCTCATTTTCGGTGGAGAAAAACTGTGTTTGACGAATTCTAACCTCTTAACGTTAGCATTTTTGATATACTCAATACACATGTTTTTTGTTCCCATTGCAGAGTTCTTTTAGAATGAGCCATTCCTCAAATTTTTCCATTGAGCCGTTTCGGAGATACAGAGGGGCAAAGTTGAAGGTGTTTTACAAGATGGCGCCCATACCACGTGACCTACGACGTCATCATTAGCATTAAAAAATTCTACGAGCCGAGCCGATCATTTGATGAAAATTTCCTGTCAATCCGACCAGCGGTTGCTGAGAAATTTAATTATGAAGTTTTCGGAGGTGCAAAATAGGGTGGAAGAATAATAATAAGAAAAACTCCAGCAGTAATAATAGGTTTCTCTCCATTTCATGGAGAGTAAACCTAATAATAAGAAAAACTCTAGCAGTAATAATAGGTTACTCTCCATTTATGGAGAGTAAACCTAATTAAACCCTTATACATTTCCTCAATACAAAGTCTCTTCCCTTGAAAGAAATGGTGTATTATCAGTTATCACCATAATACTTAACATTCATCTCTCTTATTAATCTTGTAAAGTAATTCATTTTTGGTTCTAATTTAAAAGAGTTATATATTTTTCTATATTTTTTATTGTCATTAATTAAAATTAAATCACAGAAAATACATTGTTTATATGAACCCTCATTATTAAGACCTATTCTATCGCAATGGTGGCAGATTTCTAATTTATCATATGGAGAGTCTGGAAATTCTAAATATCCTTCAGAATTTATCATATTTATAAAGTAAAATTATACTTAAAACAAAGTGCCTTTTTTAGAGGCTTTTTCAAAGATGAAACTGTGCTTAAAGTAAAACACAAAAGACAAATTTCAATCAATCTCTACTTCGGTGGAAGATATAGAAAAATATGTCAAAGATGTTAAATTGAACAAAGATAAATATGGAAATTTTTGGATTAAACCCATAATGGAGAATAACATGTGTCCTTTTATTAAATTTATGGGACAAGCTATGTTAATTAATAACTCTATTAAAGTAAATTTGACAAAAGTTTCTCCACTACTACTAACAATTTACTCAAAGCTTGAAAAGGTCATTGATAAAGAAGCTTTGAAAATGAATGATAAGACCATCAACGATTCTAGAGGAAACATTTGTATATTCTTTAATAGACCCAAAGATGTGGGTGAAATTAATAATATGAATATTAGTGGTGAACTATCATTCCGTACTCTGATTATTAGAAAATAACATTTAATGTAAAAAATATTGTGGTTATTAGTTCTAATGAAAGAAAATATATAGATATTGATGGAAGTTTAATGGTATGTAAATGAGTGATATTAACAGTCAATACTCTGAGAGTTATTATACTGAGAGTCTAGGATCTGAAGATAGTTATGATACTAATAGTTTGTGTTCAAATGATAGTTATGAGAGTAGCTTTATTGATGACTCAGATAGTGAAATTGAAATTGATGAACTCGAGTATCTAAACTTTCTGGCTAATACATAGACGCTTTACTTTAAGTAAAGTTATATACATAAAACGTGTTGAAAAGCTCAAAGGTGTTTTACTATAAGTAAAGTTATATACATAAAACGAGTTGAAAAGCTCAAAGGTGTTTTACTTTAAGTAAAGTTATATACATAAAACGAGTTGAAAAGCTCAAAGGTGTTTTACTTTAAGTAAAGTTATATCCATAAAACGAGTTGAAAAGCTCAAAGGTAAACGTTTTACTTTAAGCACAGTTTCATCTTTTAAAAAGCCTCTAAAAAAGGCACTTTGTTTTTCGTATAATTTTACTATTTAAATAAATATGATCAAAGCAACGTATTGCGATGTTTGTGAACAAGAATATAAACAATACAAAAGACACCTTAAAACTAACAAACACACATTTAATCTACTTCACCAACTATCTCCTATTCAGAAGGAAACAAAACACTGTTCTGCATGTAATAAAAATATCCTCAAGAAAGGCTTCGAAATACATCTTAAAACAATTCTACATTTATCAAATTTTATCACAACTAAAAACTCTGATGGCGCATTCAAAGGACATATTAAAATAAGAGTCTTTAACTTCAAACCTCCTGAACCAGAGTCTATAGTTGATGCTGTAGAAATAGTTAAACCTGCTGTTCAAACGTTGATTGAAAAAACACTAAAAGAAATGAAACCACTTAAATTTTATATGGGAGTAAAATTAGAAATGACAAAGGACGAAGGAGTTATAGATACACCATACATGAGAACTGAGCCACACTTTATATCTTCATATCAAGATTTTAAAACATCAGGAGTCTATGATGAACTTATTAAACAAGAGCAAGATGTGGATAATTCAATCGTAGGAAGTGGATTCAATTTAGGAAAAATTATTTACATAGACATTCATATTCTTAAATCAGATCCTCTAAAAGCTTCTTCCTACATTGATTTACCCAGTGTTATCAAAAATAGAAAAGCAGTTATCAATATCAAAAATAAAGACAATAAATGTTTTCTCTGGTCTATTCTAGCACACTTACATCTTACATCCTCCACATTTTCATGATGAAAGAGTATCTCATTATAAAAAATATGAGAATACATTAAATACGAAAGATCTAAAGTTTCCGATGGCTTTAAATGATATTCCTAAATTTGAAAAGATAAATAATTTATCAGTTAATGTTTATGGTCTAACAGAAACAAACAGCATTCAGGTTTTAAAGCTTTCTGACAATTGTAAACAAACTCATATTAATCTTCTATATTTTAATTCAGAGGAAAATTCACATTATACATCCATTAAAGATATTGCTAAATTAATAAAACCACAAGTATGTAAAAGAACAAATAAAATATATATTTGTTTGTGTTGTCTTAACTTCTTCCATACACAAGAAAGATTAGATAAACATTCAAATTATTGTGGTGAACATAAATCAACGGTAATCAATATGCCTAAAGAAGGCTCAAATATCACATTCAAAGATGAAAAGAAAAAGATCAAACATCCATTTGTTATATATGCTGATTTTGAAAGTATTCTAGAAAAAATAGATACTGCTTCTCCAGATCCAAAAGAATCATACACAAATAAATATCAAAAACATACTCCTTGCGGTTTTTGTTATTATATCAAATCATCCGTTGGTGATAAATATAACAAGTTAGAGGAGTATAGAGGCTCAAATACCCCAGAGGAGTTTGTGAAACGACTAGAAAAAGACTGTGTCCGATTAACCAAGATAATGAGAGAAACTAATAAACCAATGTCCTTGACGAGTGAACAGAAAAGGGAATTTAGAAAAACAATGTTTGTCATATTTGTGAGGAAAAAATTGGTGAAGGTCTAAAGGTTAGAGATCATTGTCATCTCACTGGTAAATATAAAGGTCCAGCTCATCAAAGTTGTAATATTAATTATCAACTCCCCTCTTTCATTCCTGTCTTTCTTCATAACAACTAGGGCATGCCCGTACTATATATAAGCTTGGACGTGCCCGTACGTGGGTGCCCGTTCCTTGCCAAAAAAAAAAAAAAAAAAAATTTGTGTAGGGGTGTGTGTGTGTAAACATCCTAGGGCGTGCCCGTACGTGGGTGCAAAAAAACATGCGTGCAAACAACAACAAAAAAAAAAAACTTTGAAACCACGTGGCAGTAACGACCACAGAACCCCCCCCCCCTCTATTTACATGAATGGTTTGGTCCATTCGCAACGACCACAGAACCCCCCCCTCTATTTACATGCAATGGTTTGGTCCATTCGCAACGCCAAAGCGAACGGCGAACGGCTAAATCGCCATAGCTCGGTAAGTACTTGTCCGATTAATTTCAAACCTTGAAAAGGCACATCCTCGGGTCCCCAGCAATATACCTGGCAAGTTTAAAGTATATCGGACCCGTGGTTGTCGAGAAACAGCGGTCACAGACAAACAAACGTACAAACGTACAAACAAACACACAGAGATTACTGGAATTATAGATAGATGCTCATTATGATACGCATCTATTTATTAATGAACTTTCAAAGACATCTGGACACATTTCAGCAATTCCTAACACAGATCAGAAATACATTTCATTCACAAAAACAATTCACACATCTCCTATTACTCATATCAGATTTCTTGATACATTTAAATTCATGGCAAGTCCATTGGCTAACTTGGTTCAAAATCTAAAAGAGTTTCCATGTCTTTCAGAGTATTTTTCAGATAAAGATTTTCTAACACAAAAGGGAATTTACCCCTATGACGATATGGACTCATTTGAGAGATTCAATGAAACACAACTTCCTTTAAAAGAAAATTTCGATAACAAATTAAACAACAGTCATATATCTGATAAAGATTATGTACACGCACAAAATGTTTGGGAAAAATATAACATCAAGAATCTTGGTGAGTATCACGATTTGTATCTCAAAACTGATGTGCTTTTATTGGCCGATGTATTTGAAGCCTTTAGATCTGTTTGTCGCACTGGATATGGATTGGATCCTGCTCACTACCACACAGCACCTGGATTGGCTTGGAGCGCGATGTTGAAAATGACAAAACAAGCTTTGGATTTGATAACCGATGTCGATATGCTTTTGATGATTGAAAAGGCAAAAAGAGGTGGAATTTCACAAGTATGCTCGAGCAGATATGCAAAAGCAAATAACAAATATCTTCCAAATTATGATTAAACGAAAAAGAGTTCTTACTTGATGTACTATGACGCAAACAACTTGTATGGCTGGGCAATGTCTCAAGCTCTTCCTTATGGGAAACTAAGATGGGTAAAGGAAAAAGACTACACAAAGGTTTTACAAGATGTATGTATCTCTACACAAAAAGAATTGGATGATTCAAAGGTTGGTTATTATTTTGAGGTCGATTTAAAATATCCTGAAGAACTTCATATCAAACATAAAGATCTTCCATTTGCTTGTGAGAAAGAAAGTCCAAAGAAAGAATGGTTGAGTGATTATCAACGATCGTTTGATATAGGTGAATCAACAGAAAAATTACTTACTACATTATATAACAAGAAAAATTATGTACTACACCAAAGAAATTTGCGACAATATTTATCAAAAGGTCTAAGAGTAGAGAAGATCCACAGGGTTCTAAAGTTCAATCAAAGTCATTGGTTAAAGGGGTACATTGATTTTAATACACAAAGAAGAACAGAGTCAAAAACAGATTTTGAGAAAGACTTTTATAAATTGATGAATAATGCGGTCTTTGGTAAGACCATGGAGAATGTGAGGAAAAGACAAAATATCAGACTAGCAACATCTTGGGAACAAGCATCAAAATTAATTAATAGACCGAGTTTTACTAGAGCTGAGGTCTTTACTGAGAACTTTTGTGCGATCCATTTGGTTAAAGAGAGTATTGAAATGGACAAACCTATTTACATTGGAACATCAATTCTTGACTTGTCAAAGTCATTAATGTATGATTACTTTTATATTAATCTAAAATCAAAGTATAAGGATAATGTGTCATTGTTGTATATGGATACTGATAGTTTTATTTTGAAAATTAATACTGATGATGTTTATTCAGACATGAAAAAGGACATTAATATCTATGATACAAGTAATTGCAGTCCAGAGAGTGAGTTGTTCTCTTCTAAAAATAAAAAGGTGATTGGAAAGTTCAAGGATGAATTGGGAGGAAATGTTATGAGTGAATTTGTGGGATTGAGGTCGAAGGCTTATGCTTATAAATACATTGTGAATAACGTTGAAAAGACTGATAAGAAGTTAAAAGGTGTAAAGAAAAATGTCATTAAAGAAACAATAAACTTTAAGGATTATTATAACTGTTTAACAACAAAGAAAGAAGAGTTTAGAAAGATTAATGGAATAAGAAGTTCTAAACATCAATTATATTCAGAAGAGGTGAATAAGAAAGCATTGGGGGCTTTTGATGATAAGAGGTTTATTTTAGAAAATGGAATTGATAGTCTCCCTTATGGTTATATAAGTATATAAGTGATAAGATATATAAGTGATAAGATATATAAGTGATAAGATATAAGTGATAAGATATATAAGTGATAAGATATATAAGTGATAAGATATATATAAGTGATAAGATATATATAAGTGATAAGATATATATAAGTGATAAGATATATATAAGTGATAAGTTAAAAAGGGGGGTTAGGGATTTTAACGGGCTACCACCACCTTTTTTCTATGATATAAATGATAGAACCAAGTATCAACCAGACTAAAGAGTGGAGGTGTAATCAACCTTGGTATATAAATGGAAAACATAACGAATGTGAAAAATATCAGATTCAAGAGGTTGAGAGAATCACTGGTCAGAAGGTTCTCAAGACGGATAAACGTATTCATTTGTTAAGTGGGGTAATGGAGGGCGGGAAGAAAAATATATTAGAGTGGAGTGAGAACTTTAATGGTTATCAATCGGATAATAAATATTATAATTTTAAAATGGTATGTGGGAGAGGAGGAGGTCAAACAAGAACCCTCCGTGAAACATACCACTTTATACTTTCACAACAAAAGGTTAAGGAACCTGTATACTTTATAAATATACTTGATGGGGATGAGTTCTATAGGAGAATGGAACTCTTAAAAAAGTTAGAAAGAGATAATATATTTATAGGCTCATTAGTAGAGTGGTCTAAGGAACTACATTAAGGGGGTAGTGGGGGGAATAGGGTAAAAATTACATGTAAGTGAGAAGGATCATAGGTTCATAAGGCTAGAAGGATTATAGATTCATAAAGGAAGAAAATCATAGGTTCATAAGGCTGGAAGGATTATAGGTTCAGAAGGTGAGAAGGATTATAGGTTCATAAGGCGAGAAGGATTATAGGTTCATAAGGTGAGAAGGATTATAGGTTCATAGAGGGAGAAATAGAGGTGTTTATGATTTTTGAAAAAGACAAGGGGGTAAATGACATTAGATAGGGATTTCCCATGTTAAACGGAGGTGTCCCAGAAGCAACATTTATCACCTACTTACAACAAGGTATATTAATTATTGTTGGCTAAAATATTTTATTTAATTAATGAAGGGGATAAATGATGTTTGAGAAATTGATTTACCATGTGGTTATTTCTTAAAGCAGTTAAAACATAACATCGTGTTTTTTTTTTTTTAACACCAGAGTTCATCATCAAACTGCTCAAATCAAAATGTATAGACATTCATTGACAGAAACCTTCATGGGGATGGTTCTTGAGGAAAGAAGCTTCAGCATCATTTGGTTCGGGTCGATCCAGGTGAACATCAATGTCGTGCTCAGTTTTCACTTCCGCTTTCACAAATAAATCTGGAAAAGTAACTTTTATCAAATGCAGGCAGTTTTGTGTCACATGCATAGCTGTTTTCATACTCTTAAAATAGATAAAAAATATATTGCATTAAAATCAAAAGAAATCATTTAAAAAAATTTTTACATTAAATCTTTCTTGGAGAGAAAATAAAACATTTCCCTCAAGAATGGCGTCATGTGAAAACATTATGATATCAAAGCATTATGTTCTGTATAAACTGCCTCGATGTTATGAGATGCTTCCGACCTGACCACATCTTCAGTGGAATTTCACCATCACACAACAACAACAACAACAACATGCATTTTAAGGCCATTTTCCCTGCCAGAGCAGGAGTTAGCCTTGCGGTCCCCATGACAATCTTCTCCATTTTGCCCTATTTTCTGCATCTCTCATTGACCCCTTTGGCCGCATTTATTCTTCCACCATCTTTAGCCAAGTCTTTCTCGGTCTTCCCCGTCCTCTACTTCCCTCCACATTCATTTCCATCACTCTTCTCAACCAGTCACTTTCATCCTTCCTCAACACATGACCAAACCATCTCAACATGTTCCTCTTCACAGCATCAATCACATGCTCTATTCCCATCATCTTTCGCAATTCATCATTTGTCTTCCCCTCTCTCAACGATACTCCGCACATCCACCGAACCATTCGCATTTACACCCTTTCCAGCCTTCGTTGCTGCTCTACGTTCATTACCCATGTCTCACTCCCATAAATCACAACACTTCTCACACATGCAGCACACACCTTTCCCTTCAGCTTCAACAACACTCCCCTGCTCATCAGCACGCCACTCAGTTCCTGAAACTTCTTCCATGCACATCTCACTCCAGCAACCGTTGCCGAGTCTGATCCACCTTCTCCATTCAGCATGTCTCCGAGGTAGCAAAATGTTTTCACACCTTCCAGCTTCACGACGTCTCCAAGATCCAACTCAACATTTCCTCCATCTGCAGCTCCCTCTGTGCACACCTTACATTTGAATGGAGCTGCCACACTGGTTAATGACCCTCTCAGACTACTACATTTTTGATGAACCCACTCAGCGCACATTGTGCATTGAATGGAGTTCACTCCAATACCCCTCCAGCACACAGCATGTGGCCACTTCCCAGTTCTTTCCACCTCACCACATGCTTTACCACTTGCCATTACCTTCGTCTTTCCGATATTCACCTTCAGACCTTTTGTCTCCATACATTCCTTCCACTTGTTCATCTTCTCCTTCAGTCCATCCATACTTTCTGCAATCACCACCAGATCATCTGCATACAACAACTCCCACGGTAAACCCTCCTTTACGTTCTGAGCCAGCACTTCCATCACAGCTACGAATGGTAGTGGACTTCGTACCGACCCCTGATGCACTCCCACCTTCACCTCAAACCCACCACTGTTCCCGTCCTTTGTCCTAACATTGTGTGCGCTCTTTTGTACATTGCCATCACTACTCTGATCAACCATTCCTCCACTCCTAACTTCCTCAAAGCCCATGTCAATACTTCGCGTGGAACCCTATCGAATGCTTTCTCCAGATCAACAAACCCAAGAAACAAGTTCTTCCTCTTCTCCATGTACTTCTCCTGTAACTGCCTCACAATAAAGAGCACGTCTGTCGTTCCTCTTCCTGGCATAAATCCAAACTGCATTTCGTCGATCTTCACCTTCTTCCTTATCCTCCTCTCCAACACCCTTTCCAATACCTTCATTCCATGCTCCAATAACTCTGTCGCTCGGTACGAGCCACACTCCAGAGGGTCACCTTTCCCCTTGTATCGAGGGACGAGGGTACTCCGTTCCCAATCCACTGGATTGCGACCTTCTTTCAGCACCAGATTACAGATCTCTGCCATTCTCTTCACACCCCAACTTCCTGCTGCCTTCAACATATATCCCACAACTCCCGTCGGCCCTCCCGCCTTTCTACTCTTCAATGCTTTTATCGCTTCCTCAACTTCCTTCTCAGTTATCTTCTCTGCCGGTCCTAAAACTGGGTTACTCTCTATGTTGCCATCCCATTCATTCTCTGTATTCAACAGCATTTCCATATATCTTTTCCATCTTCCTTTAATTCCATCTGGGTCCACAACGATTAGTCCCACTTCATCCTTCACGCAACTCACCCCCATCGCATCACACCTCTCTTTCGCTATCTGCTTTGCAATCCTGAATACCGCTCTCTGACTCTCTTCCGAATCCAAGCGTTCTCCGAACATTTTCCTACATGTCTCCTGCGCCTTTGCTACCTCTTTCTTTGCAGCTTTCTTGGCTGCCTTATAACTTTCATGCTCTGCTTTTTCTGCTCCCGTACCCTTCCCCTTCTGCCACTCCTTGAACTTCTTCCTCTTCTCGTCAATCCTCTTTCCAACTTCATCATCCCACCACCATGTTTCCGAGTGCCTCAGTGGTCCTTTTGTCCATCCACATACCTCACTAACGGCTCCCAACAGACTATCTTTCATTGACATCCAACCAAGTTCAAGCTCAAGCACATCATCCTCTACCCGACTCAGCCTCTCTTTTCATGCCTCCCTTACTGTCACCTCTTTCAATCTCCACACCTTCATTCTCGGTTGGTACTTCACCCGCCGAGCTCTCCTCGCACCTTTCACCCTTTTGTCGCAGACAACCAAGTGGTGCTGTGAAACAGCCTCCTCCCCCGGGATCACCTTTGTGTCCCGGAGGTGCCCCCTATCTCCCCTATGCACCATCGGGTAGTCAACAGTTGTCGTCGACCCACCTGACGTGTATGTAACAAGCTTATTTTCCCCTTTCTGGAACTGAGTATTACAAATCAACAAATCAACTCCAGCAGCAAACTCCAAAATCCTTTCACCTTCTCCATTTCTCACACCATATCCGTAACCCTCATGAACTCCCTCAAAACCGTCCATACTCCTTCCCACATGTCCATTTAGGTCTCCTCCTGCCACAACAACTTCCTCATCTTTCACGTTTTCCATCAGCTTCTCTATCGCACACCAGAACTTGTCCTTCTCTTCATCGCTCCGACCAACCTGCGGAGCATATCCCAAGATGACGTTCACCAAGAGCTTTCCAATCATCATTTTCACCATCATCAACCTATCACTCACTCTAGTCACACTCACCACACTGTCCACAAACTCCTCAGAAAACCGGACACCAACACCATTCACGCCCTCCGGGCACCCTTGCCACACAAACTTGTATTTCTGTCCCTGCCTACCCTTCACCATTCTCACACCACTTCCCTTCCATCTCGTTGGTTTTGGATGGGGGAAGATAAGAGATGGTGGTGAACAGCTGTTTTAAAGACCTGGAGGGTGGAGTGGGATTGAAGAGAGTGAGGGAGTTTGTTCCAAAGGCGGGAGTAAAGAGGAATGAAGGAGTGAAGGTGAGCAGAGAGTCTTGATTTTGGCAGTTTAACCATAAGAGGGTTGCAGGCAGATCTTGTGCAACCTGTAGGAATATTTGGGGGACAGAGCCCAGAGAGAGCTGGGGGGGCAAGGCCAGAGAGGAGTCGGTAGAAGACGGAAAGACCACCAACCTGCCTGCCGTGAGTGAGTGAAAGGCCCTTGGAGTTAGCTTCATTGCGGGAGATTCCAATGATTCTGAACGCTTTGGTTTCAACAGCGTGAAGACGAGCAAGGTGTGAGGCAGGAGCACCAGCCCAGAGCGGAGAGCAGTATTCCATTGAGCTGCGAATGAAAGCCTTGTATGTGGCGAGGAGCTCAGGTGTGCCAAGGAAGGACTTCGCACGACGCTGGATGCCCAGTCGGCGACTGGCTTTGGAGGCCAGATTTGAAATGTGGTTTTCCCAGGAAAGATCATGGAAGATAGTGAGACCCAAAAACCTGAGTGACAGAAATTCTTGGAGAGGATTTTTCAGAAAGTGGATGGGAGGGTTGTCCAGTCGGTCTTTTCGGAGAGACATCGTAAGAGTGTGAGATTTGTCAGGATTGAAAGAATTGTTCCACTTGTTTGCCCAGTCTGTGATTTTGTCCAGGTCTGCAGAGAGTGAGGAGGCTGCAGACTGCCAATCTGAGGGATGAGGAATGGAGCGACAGAGAGTAGAGTCATCAGCAAAGAGATAGAGAGGATTTTCAAGAGAGTCAGAGAGATCATTGATGAAGACCAGAAAAAGCACAGGGCCCAGAACACTGCCTCAGGGAACTCCAGCCTGAACAGGGAGAGGAGATGAGAGGAACCCATTCAGGGCCACACGTTGACTTCGTTGAACGTGGGATCGAACGTGGGAATTGACAATGGGATCGTTGAATGTTACAACAGCGTAATCTGGCGGGCAGTTTCCATGCGACTCAAGTCACGTGATCTTTCGGTCAGCCAGTGGGAAATGGTGCTGCCTGACGCGTTACATTCTATCCGGTATTTATTGTGCACGGTTACCAATGTAACCCCACATGAATGAACGTTCTCCTATCGTCGTCAGAGTTTTAGTGGACACTCGTTACCGACCTGGTTGTCAGAACCAGGACCGGTATTGCTCCGTCGATCCACACGTCAAAGCAAATATGAGCCGCTCGTGGATGAAGTGAATCCTCGCGGCGAATGAGGAGTACGCGCATGTTCGCTTAGCCGATGGTCGCGAGACCACCGTGTCAGTTCGTCATCTCGCGCCACGTGGGGAGGTCGTGGATAGAATTTGGGAACCTGAGTCGCAGGTAAAGTCAACTGAAGGGATTTCCTAGAGGAGTGCGGTAACGATCAAGGGTTTGCCAGAGATCGTATCCTTGCCGCCCACTCTGCAAAATCTCCAGACAATCGAGGAGATGCCACAAGAGGAGGTAGCGCATCCTCCACATTCTCCTGAGCCGGAGATCTACCGAACCCGAAGTGATCGGTCTTGTTGACGTCCGAATCGTTTAAATATGTGATTTGTTTAGATCGTGGTTATTCTGCTTTGTAGTCGACATCATTCTGGTGTTGTGTAGTTTGACATTTATCGAATACTAGCAGAAGTACCCGGCGTTGCCGGGCGGGGAAGGGGTGGAAGGGGAGGAAGGGGGGGGGGGAAGGGGAGGAAGGTGGGGGAAGGGGAGGAAGGGGGGGGGAAGAGGAGGAGAGGGGAGGGGAGGGGGAAGGGGATGGGAGAGGGGGGAAGGGGAAGGGAGGAGGGGAGAGTGGGGGAGAGGGGAGGAGAGGGTGAGGGAGGAGAGGGGGAGGGGGGAGGGGGAGGAGGGAAGAGGAGGAGGATGGGGGGAGGGAGGAAAGGGGAGGAGGATAGGGGGTAGGGGGGAAGGGGGAGGGAGGGGGGAAAAGGGGAGTGGTGGGGGAGGGGTTGTGGGGATAGGGGGGGTAAAGGGGGAAGGGGGGAAGGGGGGAAGGGGAGCAAAGGGGGAGAAGGGGAGGGGAGGGGGGGAGGCAGGAGAGGAAGGGGGTTCATATATATGCTGGTGGGTGAATGTGGCATTCATCACGTTTTTGAGTTACCTGCAATGCCGATCAGGATGAAGAAGAAGCCGAACTACCAACTTCGTACACTTCCGGAATTGTTTGATTTCTTTGTATTCAAATGTCTGGTGATTTTTTTTGTCTTTATTTATGCGACTGTGTACTTGTATATAACTTTCATTAATTTTAAAAGGCGAAGGCACAATTGAGCGATTTTTTTTTTTAACTCCAAAAAAAACAATCTTTTTCTTTTGTCATAGTTTTTTTTTTTTTTTTGCCGAAAACACTCCCAGGTACTCACTGATGAAGATCCGTTCAGCCATCTCTGAGAAAAATGGTGACAGACAGACACCGCTCTTATATAGTGGAGTGGACTTCGTACCGACCCCTGATGCACTCCCACCTTCACCTCAAACCCACCACTGTTCCCGTCCTTTGTCCTTACAGCTGTGCGCGCTCTTTTGTCCATTGCCATCACCACTCTGATCAACCATTCCTCCACTCCAAACTTCCTCAAAGCCCATGTCAATACTTCGCGTGGAACCCTATCGAATGCTTTCTCCAGATCAACAAACCCAAGAAACAACTTCTTCCTCTTCTCCATGTACTTCTCCTGCAACTGCCTCACAATAAAGAACGCATCTGTCGTTCCTCTTCCTGGCATAAATCCGAACTACATTTCGTCCATCTTCACCTTCTTCCTTATCCTCCTCTCCAACACCCTTTCCAATACCTTCATTCCATGCTCCAATAACTTTATCGCTTGGTACGAGCCACACTCGAGGGTCACCTTTCCCCTTGTATAGAGGGACGAGGGTACTCAGATCCCAATCCACTGGAATGCGGCCTTCTTTCACCACCAGATTACAGATCTCTGTCATTCTCTTCACACCCCAACTTCCAACTTCTTGCTGCTGCTTCCTGCCCCAACAACCCAACATCACAACCAACAAAACAGAGAAGGTAAGAAAAATGTAGATGACGGAAAATAGAGGTTTTCTCCACTAAACTGCGTTTATTCTCAAATTACAAACAATTTTGATCCAACATGTGACTGGTTGATTTCTTTTTTTTGTCTCGAAAAAGCCCTCATGGAAAACAAAATGGCAGAGTGTGGCAGGTTAACATATTGACAAATGCAGACAATGGAATGAATAGGCCAAAGCCATGACATGTGAACATATGATAAGGAGAGTGTCAATATCATAGTAAACATATGATCAGGAGAGATAAGGAGAGTGAACATATGATAAGAGAAAGGATCAAAAGAGTGAGAAAGTGGAGCAAAGCTCAGGAGTGGCTTGGAAAAATCACGTGTTGATGACGAATTGTATTGAAGGACTGGACTGGCAAGATACCTGAGAGTGATGCACACACGTCATTGAGATACCTTGTCTGAGTTCAAATCTTGACACATCTATATTATAATAGGCTACGGTGATTCTGTCTGTCTGGCTGTCTGTCCGGGGGTGTGGCTTACTCCGTTTGCAGAGTAGCTCCACCCATTCTTGGAGAGGCTTCATGTAAACAAACATCCACCATTTTATTAACTCAAATAGCTTTGAGGCCTGTTTAGTTAGGCCCGTGCTGTCTTTCTCTCTCACACAGGTTTATTTCACCTCTAATTCGATATATCATTTCATTTTTAAGAGTCGCTTACATAGTTTTAGACTCGTTTGAAAGAAAACGGGAAGAGAATCCCATGAAAGTTTCCGTTTATAGAACGAAATGAATTCTCAAAGGCCTGTAACATAAAGCCCATTCATTGAGTCACCCTCACGATTTTACTCGAATTCACCATCTGATTTAATTTTTATCGATGGTTTTGGACTCGGTGTCAGAAATAATTGAGAACATTCACGCACACATGGGAAATTACCGAGAGATATTTCTTCATTTTTTAAAACGATATATGTGCGCATACACTTTAAATAGGTTTATTTGAAATCTTTAACTTTCACAATGTAATTTTCTTGCCATTTGTCATTTGATGATGACGAGACACTTCCTCTTGAGGACAGTGACAATTTATGCGTTGCGTGGAAACTTCCATTTCCAAAATGAACGAGACGATCGATGAGGAACGCAGACTTGAACAGGATGCAGCAAGAAAACGAATGAGACGGGTGAACGAGTCCGTCGACGAACGTCAATGCAAACTTGAACATGATGGAGCAAGAAAAAGAACGAGACGGGAGAAAAACGAGAGAAACGAGACGGGAAAAAGCCGATTGGAGAGGAGAGCGAGGAGCGATTGGAGAGGCGAGCGAGGCGCGATTGGAGAGGCGAGCGAGGCGCGATTGGAGAGGAGAGCGAGGAGCGATTGAAGAGGTGAGTGAGGAGGTATTGGAGAGGAGTGTGAGGAGGTATTGGAGAGGAGTGTGAGGAGGTATTGGAGAGGAGTGTGAGGAGGTATTGGAGAGGAGTGTGACGAGGTATTGGAGAGGAGTGTGAGGAGGTATTGGAGAGTGTGAGGAGGTATTGGAGAGTGTGAGGAGGTATTGGAGAGGAGTGTGAGGAGGTATTGGAGAGGAGTGTGAGGAGGTATTGGAGAGGAGTGTGACGAGGTATTGGAGAGGGGTTGGAGAGGAGCGAGGGGTTGGAGAGTGAGGACCGATTGGAGAGGAGAGTGAGGACCGATTGGAGATGAGTGAGGGCCGATTGGAGATGAGTGAGGGCCGATTGGAGATGAGTGAGGGCCGATTGGAGATGAGTGAGGGCCGATTGGAGATGAGTGAGGACCGATTGGAGATGAGCGAGGGCCGATTGGAGATGAGCGAGGGTCGATTGGAGATGAGCGAGGGTCGATTGGAGATGAGCGAGGGCCGATTGGAGATGAGTGAGGGCCGATTGGAGATGAGTGAGGGCCGATTGGAGATGAGTGAGGGCCGATTGGAGAGGTGAGTGAGGGCGATTGGAGAGGAGAGTGAGGAGAGATTGGAGAGATTGAAGAGGCGAGTGAGGTGCGATTGGAGAGGAGAATGAGGAGCGATTGGAGAGGAGAGTGAGGAGCGATTGGAGAGGAGAGTGAGGAGCGATTGGAGAGGAGAGTGAGGCGCGATTGGAGAGGCGAGTGAGACGCGATTGGAGGGGCAAGTTAGGCGCGATTGGGGCGCGATTGGAGAGGCGAGTGAGGAGCGATTGGAGAGGAGAGTGAGGCGCGATTGAAGAGGAGAGTGAGGCGCGATTGGAAAGGCGAGTGAGGAGCGATTGGAGAGGAGAGAGGCGCGATTGGAGACGTGAGTGAGGCACGATTGGTGGGGAGTATGAGGAATTGGAGAGGAGTGTGAGGGATTGGAGAGGAGTGTGAGGGGTTGGAGAGGAGTGTGAGGGGTTGGAGAGGAGTGTGAGGGGTTGGAGAGGAGTGTGAGGGGTTGGAGAGGAGTGTGAGGGGTTGGAGAGGAGTGTGAGGGTTTGGAGAGGAGTGTGAGGGGTTGGAGAGGAGTGTGAGGGGTTGGAGAGGAGTATGAGGGGTTGGAGGAGTGTGAGGGGTTGGAGAGGAGTGTGAGGGGTTGGAGAGGAGTGTGAGGGGTTGGAGAGGAGTGTAAGGGGTTGGAGAGGTGTGTAAGGGATTGGAGAGGTGTGTGAGGGATTGGAGAGAGTGAGGAGGTATTGGAGAGGAGTGAGGAGGTATTTGAGAGGAGTGTGAGGAGGTATTGGAGAGGAGTGTGAGGAGGTATTGGAGAGGCGTGTGAGGAGGTATTGGAGAGGAGTGTGAGGAGGTATTGGAGAGGCGTGTGAGGAGGTATTGGAGAGGAGTGTGATGAGTGGGTTTGGAGAGGTGTGAGGGTGGAGAGAGGAGAGTGTCAGGTGGAGAGGAGTGAGGAGTCACATATTATGTGAAATAAATAAATTATGTTCATTACACCATTTCTGGATCTGATGAATTGCCAGTAACCATTTTGTAAAAATGAATGTGCAGCATCGAACTCAATATGTTGAAATGTCACACACGTCCATGCCCGTGGGATTTCCACGGGTGACCCCACTAGTGTATAATAAACTGCCATCCTTTATCGCGTGCATTGAATTCATCAATGTTTGCACCAACCCACCATTTTCAAGAAAGCTGTTCATCACAATCTCAGATCACTCTCCATCCACCCATGATCTTTTTAACCTCAAAGTGACCCCATTGCAAAGCATTCCCTTTTTCCAGGTCATTGTGATCTCCCCCAAACTCACCTCACCTCTTTTCACCTCACCTCTTTCACAACTTTTCTCTTCCTCTTTCACATCTTTTCTCTTCCTCTTTCACATCTTTTCTCTTCCTCTTTCACATCTTTTCTCTTCCTCTTTCACAACTTTTCTCTTCCTCTTTCACATCTTTTCTCTTCCTCTTTCACATCTTTTCTCTTCCTTTCACATCTTTTCTCTTCCTCTTTCACCTCACCTCTTTTGGTTTGTTCGTTGATTGGTTTCATCATACACACTTTCCCTTTCCTCTTCTTCCTTCAACTTCTGTGCCGCTTATTCACCCCCATGTATCCTTCTCTCCCCTCCCCTTCATCTCACGCTCACTTATACTCTGCTGTCGTTTCCTCTTTCCATTTTATTCCCTTCCATTCTGCTCTCAATCTTTCAGGAGCCTCTATCAAGTAAACAAAAAATAGCGCACTAAACAAACGCATATCTCATCAGAAGTGATGTCAATCACACGACTCACCATTCGGCTGATCGCGTTGCTCTTCCTCCAGACCAAAGGAGTTCACATCCTCAATTTTTATCTGCAGAATCACGGGAAATCCTTCCGGCTCCTCAACCTTCATTCCACACACGAGCACAGTCGGCTGTTCCGATCCCGGCTGCACATGACAGGAATACTTCTCACAGCCAACTTGAGCGTACATGGTGGGTGAACCTTTAGAGAGGAGGGAAACATACCACTCTTCCTGATGTTTACACCACTCTGAGTACCTTGATCTGACAAAGTGCCAATATGTGAAGTACCTCTGAACTTGAGGCCTTATCTTCTCTTTAAATCAGTTACAGTAATTTAAACTTTCACCACACACGAGCGCACACCCTTTTACTCCCCATGAAACAAAATTGCATGTCTTAAGACAATTCTGCAATTGTATTACACTTGCGTGACTCGGCGCGCTCGACGCGCCTCACCACACGTCGTTTCAGAGGGGGACGACATCTTTGACCATTTTGGTGTCTTTTGGGTCATCAGGGCCATTTGGGTCTTTTGGATCCTCTGGGCCTTTAAGGGTAATTTGGGTCTGAGGTGTTTTGGGTATTCGGGGCGTTTTGGGTATTTGGGGTCTTTTGGGTTTTCGGGGTCTTTTGGGTCTCTGAAGGGTCTTGGGGGAATTAAAGGGTCGTCAAAGGTCTGAGGGGTCTCAGCAGTCTTAAGGCAATTAAGAGGGTTAATTAAGAGTGTGGTAATTTTTTTTGGAAGAAGAAGATGACGTTTTCGTGGCATATAAACATAGTGACATACAGAACCATATATGTTTGCTCTATTATAATAAGATGTTGATGTGAGTGCCGATTTGGCCACATATAAAACATTCAAAAGTTTCGATATTTATGTTAAATCTGGGCCTGTTCAGCAATTTTAGGATGTAGACATTCTATGGTGAGAATGCCTTACACACGAGCACAGGGGATGTGTATGAAGGAGTATTTGGGCTCGGATGTAATCCATGCCACAAGTATGCTGATATGCAGACAGTTTCCCCACATCAATAACTTTCAGGTCAAAAATAAGAAATCACTTTTAATAAAATCAGATGGAACAACAACATTCCTCTGGAACACATCCATGGGAATTCAGTTCATGTTCATCACTCTGGCAAGTAGAACTGAACCACCTGTATTAAAGATTTAAAGGAAGAGCATTTGTATCATTAGTTTGAACACTGCAGGAAAGTGAAGTTTCTTTGCAAATTCAACGAGCGTATTAGCACAGGAAAGGGCAAGAAGAATCGCCAAATCCCAAAATTCAAAATGTGAGGGGGAAAAGGTTGCCAGGCGGTACTTTCAGAGAGAGG
Source organism: Myxine glutinosa (assembly GCF_964187855.1). NCBI lineage: Eukaryota > Metazoa > Chordata > Myxini > Myxiniformes > Myxinidae > Myxine > Myxine glutinosa. Next base: position 93,406,259 of record NC_136265.1, read on the forward strand.
AAGAGAGAGAGGGAGAGAGAGAGGGGAAGAGAGAGGGGAAGAGAGAGAGGAAGAGAGAGAGGAAGAGAGAGGGGAAGAGAGAGGGGAAGAGAGAGGGGAAGAGAGAGGGGAAGAGAGAGGGGAAGAGAGAGGGGAAGAGAGAGGGGAAGAGAGAGGGGAAGAGAGAGAGGGAGAGAGAGAGGGGGGGAGAGAGGGGGAGAGAGAGGGGGAGAGGGAGGGGGAGAGGGAGGGTGAGAGGGAGGGGGAGAGAGAGGGGGAGAGAGAGAGGGGGAGAGAGAGGGGGGGAGAGAGACGGGGAGAGAGACGGGGAGAGAGACGGGGAGAGAGACGGGGAGAGAGACGGGGAGAGAGACGGGGAGAGAGACGGGGAGAGAGACGGGGAGAGAGACGGGGAGAGAGACGGGGAGAGAGACGGGGAGAGAGACGGGGAGAGAGACGGGGAGAGAGACGGGGAGAGAGACGGGGAGAGAGACGGGGAGAGAGACGGGGAGAGAGACGGGGAGAGAGACGGGGAGAGAGACGGGGAGAGAGACGGGGAGAGAGACGGGGAGAGAGACGGGGAGAGAGACGGGGAGAGAGACGGGGAGAGAGACGGGGAGAGAGACGGGGAGAGAGACGGGGAGAGAGACGGGGAGAGAGACGGGGAGAGAGACGGGGAGAGAGACGGGGAGAGAGACGGGGAGAGAGACGGGGAGAGAGACGGGGAGAGAGACGAGGAGAGAGACGGGGAGAGAGACGGGGAGAGAGACGGGGAGAGAGACGGGGAGAGAGACGGGGAGAGAGACGGGGAGAGAGACGGGGAGAGAGACGGGGAGAGAGACGGGGATAGAGACGGGGAGAGAGACGGGAGAGAGACGGGGAGAGAGACGGGCAGAGAGACGGGCAGAGAGACGGGGAAAGAGACGGGGAAAGAGACGGGGAAAGAGGCGGGAAGAGAGAGAGAGAGATTTGTCAGGATTGAAGGACATATTTCATGTGCATTTGACCAGCTGGTGATTTTTTTTTTTTTTCATTTAATTTATTAAACACAATCTCCCTTTAATTTATTGAACCATAAATCTGTACTGGCTTTGTTACATAAATTACGAAGTGGTTCTGCATCTCTTCCATAAGCAGTCTCCAACACTTTCCCTCTGGTGTGGAAAGGTCAAGGTTCTCCAATGTATCCAATTAGCTCCATATCAACAATAACAAGAAAGAACAATCGGAGATTGCAGACAGTCACCAGGACGTGTTTTTCATGGTTTTTAGGGCTTTTGTGTAAAAACAAACATGGCGGCCGAATCACGTGACCGATTACATCATTTTTTTTTCTCCACCAATTTAACCCAAGATGATGCCCAACAAATTTCATCTCGATTGGTTGAAGTTTTGTACTTTCCAAATGATGACATCATAATGACATCAACATGTTGTTATGGATCTCAAAGACGGCACTCCCCTTAGCAAGGGGGGGTTAATCCCCTTGGCCTGTTAAGCTGGCCATCTCTAGTCCTGGTACTTATAACGCTCCTTTGCGAGGTGAAATTGGTCAGGGTTATTGGTCAAGGTGTTCTCCCGAATACATTTACCAATCCCTCCGCAAAGCAGGGAGACAAGTACCGCTCGAACCACGGACAAGATGGTATTTGCCGAGCGGTTTCGCAATCCGCGATTCAAGCCGTTAGCAAGAGACGAACCCGACTCCGAACATTGGCCGAATCGTGCCACAGGTACTCAATAGGAAGAAGGGACTAAAGCGATCGGGGGAGAATGAAACCAAAAGGGTAAGAAATAAGACATTTATTAATTATGCACAAAACCAAAACCAAAGTAGAAGAAACTAAAGTAATACACAGGACGAAGAAGAAGAAGATACACAGGGCAGCCTTAAACAGTCTTATATTATACCCCAGGACAAACAAACAGACTCACACGACAGGGAATGGCAGGCAGGAATGACTGGAAGAGGCAGAAGGTCCAGGTGGGACAGCAGGGCTGGAAGGTTCGGGCAGAGGCACAGCATTGAGGTCTGCTCCAGGTCCACGCTCCGGGCTGGAAGTGAACAGCCAGCGGCAGCTTCTGGTCTCGTATCTCACATGGGCGGACACTCACTCATCTGCCGGATCACGTCTTCTCCCTCAATTGTTCTGGTACCTTCTCACTCAACTCATGAAGCAGTCCCTCGCAGCCACTTTTATTGTCCGTGTCGGAATCAAGCCGCCGGCTCCGATGACACGCCTACCGGTTGGCTCACCGTGGCGCTGGCTGGCCGGCAAAGGGCTTGCTGACCACCTCTGCTGATGAGCCACACCTTGGTCTTGTGGCCCCGCCCCCATCTTCCTCGGCTTGACCGCATGGCTTATGGCGGCGTGGTGCCAGTAAAACAGCCCCATGCAAACGGCGACGAACGCTGCCCTACTGTGACTTTGAAGAGCGGGTGAGACGATTGGGGAAATTGAAAGGGGCTTATCTTATTTGATTAATGCAATGCAGATTCAACGATTGGGAACAGATCCTTAACTGAAACACACAAAAATGAAATAACTACAGAGAGGTCCTATGGTTCGCTTTGTGTTGTGCACGGACTAACTAGGGTGCGATCTTTAACAAAGCCAATTGATGGGGATATTTACAGGGGACCATTTATAAGGGAAACATTTACTAAAATTTACTAGTGAAGGTTCTAAAAACCGTAGCACAGCACCCGTCCTTTCCTCTAGGGCCGTTTCGGCCCGAAATAACTTTACTTAATGTGACACTCAGGTGTTGTAGCCCTCTACTATTAACCTTTCCCTGAGTGCGACAGTTTTAAAACAATTAAATATGTCCCCCTGCTGCGTTGCATCCTACCTAACAGACTCACACCCACAGGATAACCGAATTGCGGAATGGTTCGCAAACTATACATAAAGCCGGTGGGGAGCATTATTTACAAAACACTAATTTGTATTTACACTGCAAACCCAGGACCTGTCATTCTGGGAGACAAAAGATCTTTTGAAAAGAGGAAGGAGCATGCACTGCACTGCACCGATACACCATACTCAAATGCCCGGGGATGCACAATTGATATTGCAGTGCACCCCCGAGCACAAGAGCATCACAAAGCACCAAAGCACCAATCAGCACCAATAAGCACCATCCAGTGCTCATTTCACACATTTCAATAAAAAAAAACACAAACTGTTGACCTGGTTGTCAGCTCCTGCTTCCCTGCTCTGCTGGTCCGATGTTTCTTGTTGTTATTCTTGGTCTTGTGGCTTGCTGCCTATTTGAAAATAATAAAAAGGCACATAATGCGTCCATTTTTATTTAGGGCCAACAGGGGCCAACTAAGGGTGGTCCACCTGTATGGCAAAAAGGGCCACCTCTCCGTGGTCCGCAAGCAAGCTTTGCTCTGGCCATCATGGCCGGTCCCAGCAGAGGGGCCAGGCCCCAACACGTGGGGTCCATCGGTGTGGTGCTTGGCCACAAAACTGTGTGGTCCATAAAGTGGTGCTCGGCCGCAAGTCATGCGGTCCATGGGGTGGTGTACCGGTCCAGGCAGGCTGTGCAGCGGCGGCTCGGGCACATAAGTGCGGCTACCTGCACACTCCCCCCCCCCCCCCCCCCCCGGACCCAAAATAACAAGCCGTGAGTGCGGAAGGAAAGGACACAGCAAGCATCGGAGCAAGGTCACAAGGGTACACATTAATACAAGGCAATGCAAGGCGAGGTGCGCATGGGAGCGAGCGGAGAAAGCGGAGAAAGCGCGTCCCTACCATACGTCACCCCCGTCACCTACCCTACCCTTGCCCTTACCCCGTATTTACAAAACTCTACACATTTACAAATTCGTCGCTATCGTCTCGTCTTCCCCATATCTCCCCTAATACCAAATTGGTTACCAATCCCTCCAATCCAAATTTGCCATCAATCCCTCATAAGGAGGAAGAGATGGAATAAACAAACACAATGTCACCCCCACGTCATGATGCGTCTCACCATCCCAAACATTTCAAAAATCACATGGTGTTGAGTCTTGTCACCTTGGTGAGTGGATGTAGATGGTGCGAAGACAAATTCAATCCTAACTATACTTCTAAATGACTTTAACACCTTTACTCTACCCGGGGTCTTTCCCTGCAAAACCATTGGCCATCTTACACTATGCGGTTCTAAAAACCAATTCCCACTGACTATCTGTGGTGCTCACCAATTTGGGGTCTCACGCCCCCGATTGTCCTCCCTGTGCCTTTGCACAATTTCAGGGCTGGGTCGTGTGGCTCACCAGCAGGTCTACTCACCTGCACACCTCCGCCACTACAGTTGCCTCCCGAGCTTGCCTAGCTCCTCTCCCTAACCTATCTGGGGAAGGCCCTCTGGCTCCCTTACCCCACTACCGCCCTCTCTGGCGTCGGGCTACCCGGGTCCGTCCTCCGGATCCTCGGGCCCCACTGAACAACTCTACTGGCTCCCAGAGCCCACCTGCGGCCTCACCTGGCCGACATCCTAACAGTGGCGGAGTGCCCATTTAACCACACACACACTAACAGGCCACACGCCCAGCCATTTCCACTTCACTAATGCACCCATCCAAACACCATTCTACCACACGCACCACAGATGCCAATATCCAACCACAATTTACCTATACCCTCTACCTACTTTTAAACTCCCCTCCCCGGGTATTCGTGAAAGGGGTCCATCTTCCCCATCCACTCCTTTCGCACCAACCACTCCACTCCACGTATTCCACACTACTCACTCCACACCATCCATTCCATACTCCATTTATTCCATACCAGCTATTTCACACAACCATTCTCCATACACCTGTGCTTCACCCGCACTTGCTCACTCACCTGGTGGCTCGTGCACCCGTCTTTCCTCCCAGGCTCATTCATGCAATGCAATACACAATCACAATTACTCACTCATACACTGCATCATCTAAGCTGACTACTCCCTTCTGAAACTCGCGCCCCCCGTCTTCCCTTATACTAAACGCTCCCACGTCATTATAATCCACTAATCTGCTACGTCCCCTCTACAGGTATCATGTCGCTACTTAAATCTAATGTTACCTCTAATGTTAAATCTAATGTTAAATCTAATCTAATCTAATCTAAATCTAAATATTGTGATCTTTCTCTAAATTCCTATCATTTTATCCCAACCCTCCCAGGCTAGTTTGCACAGCCAAAACCCCATAAACTATTTCTCATGTGCCCTGGTGGATGTGAGGGATGGTGGATTTACCATCCGTCCACATCGGGCATCTCCCATTATCAATTTTTCCCATACAATTTTTGCCAATCAAATTTGCCAATCATTGCTGCCAATCATTTTTTTTTTTGCCCATCAAATTTGCCAATCCTATTCACTCTTCCCAATTTCGAATCAACACACTATCATCATCACAGTCCATTAAACTTGAGCCTCTCGGTACGTCCATGCATGTTCAAAGCTCGGCTTCGCAAAGCCGCGCAATGCATACGGGTGGTTTGGTCGCCTGCAGGTTGGGTCCGTCCGGCATTCGGTTCAGGGGAGGAGGTTTGGTTGGGGCAAGGTTTAAAGCACCATCCCGGCGCGGGGCCTTTCGGTCTCCTGCCCGATGGCCCAATCCTGCCCAGCCGGAACGCCGCCACCACCAGGGGGCGCCGTTCCGATCCCTCCTACCTTCCCTCGAACCGGGCCGGTCGCCTTGCCCGGCAAAGCGCGGACGCGACCGTGCAGGGCGGGGCCCGGCGCGGATCGTGCACGACGCTCCGAACAGGAGCGACGCGACACCGATCCCCGCCGGCTCCCGCAATACACAAAGCCCGGCACGGACCAGGAGCTCGCGTCGGCTATACGTCGGTCTGAACACTATCCCGTTTAACGTCGATGCTCCCCGTACATGCTCACACCACTCGTTCCGTCCGTTGCTCATACATCCCATACTCTCCGTCAATTCCACCACCGCACTCTCTGTTACACACCACTCGCTGTCCGCACAATCCATAACACACCTTGGCGCACACTTCTCGCGTGCACTCTACCCCGTTACGTACTCCATAACCACCACCACGGGTGTGCACTCCTGCACATACCCACTCACGTGCTCCGATGTGCCCGCCCGCACACGCGCCACAACCAACTCAGGTGTGCCTCCTCGCACCCGCTCCTCATCCATCTCACTCTCAGTATCACTCGCATCACACATACACTCCGTCGTGCACTCTCCCTCGCTCTTGGTAACACACTCGCGCTCCGACGCCATTCGTACACGCGCGCCGTTCACCTTCACACACCTTTTCCTCATACGCGCGCCATTGCCATCCATAACGCGCACCATGGACCTTTTACGAGCGCCCGGGTGCCGTCTCGATCCCAAACGCGCGAATTCTTTTTGCGCTAAACACCTTCCCGCAAAACCTCTTAGCACCATACACAGCCCGTCTCACCTTCGGGGTTCTTCTTCTTCGCTCCACACGCACCTGCAAATCTTTATAAGGATTATGCAGCACGACATCATGATGCGAGCACGGACTTTGCACATTATCCATTTCTTCACCCCGCGAGTGCTTTTCTAAGCCCGGCGTCTCTTCCAATCCAATTTTGATTATTTCTTTTTCTTTATTCAGCTCGACGACCGCGGGCTCTTATCAAATTTTCTCTACTTCGGCGGTCGCCGGCTTCCCCATACCCCGGGTCGCGATCTCTATACCCGTCCAATTACCTGCGCCTTGCTCCAATTCCCTCAATCCGCGCTCCTCGAGTCGCGTTACCTCGCTGCGTACTGATGTGCCTCTCCCGCTCGCCATGCGGTCTATGTACTCCCCACATTTTTGTATGCGGTTTCCCAATTGCTCCCCCTGAGTATCGATCTTATCATTTAGCCTTCCCAATCCACTCATGATTTGCGCCATGAGGGCTTGCATGTCGAAGCCCGCTGGTACAGCAGACTCGGCTACCGCGGCCATGTGTGAGGCACCGCCATCTTGTGCACCTGCAACCCCCGCTACCGCATCCTCATTGCTCTCCTCTTCCATTATTCCCACTGCTTCCCTGGGGTCCTGGGCCGCCTCTACCTCTTCATTCTCCCCTACCGGCACCCGATCGCCTTGATCATCCATGGCACGATTTAAATTTGGTGGTGTTAATAAAAATTTCGGCCGCTCCAAATTTTGACCAAATTTTTAGATGTTTAAAAAAATTTTGGTTCGGGCCCAAATCCCAACTCCTCGACACCAATTGTTATGGCCAATAGCACAATTGGTGTCCATAATTTGGTCTCAATAAATTTAGTCCCAGGTTCTAAATCCCAACTCCTGACTACCAATTGTTACGGATCTCAGAGACGGCACTCCCCTTAGCAAGGGGGGGGGGGGGGGGTGAATCCCTTTGGCCTGTTAAGCTGGCAGTCTCTAATCCTGGTATTTATAACGCTCCTTTGCGGGGTGAAATTGGTCAGGGTTATTGGTCAAGGTGTTCTTCCGAATACCTTTACCAACCCCTCCGCAAAGCAGGGAGACAGGTACCGCTCGAACCACAGACAAGATGGTATTTGCCGAGCGGTTTAGCAATCCGGTCTTGAGGTCCGCTCCAGGTCCACGCTCCGGGCTGGAAGTGAACAGCCAGCGGCAGCTTCTAGTCTTGTATCTCACACGGGCGGACACTCACTCATCTGCCAGATCACGTCTTCTCCCTCAACTGTTCTGGTACCTTCTCACCCAACTCAAGAAGCAGTCCCTCGCAGTCGCTTTTATTGTCCGTGTCGGAATCAAGCCGCCGGCTCCGATGACACGCCTACCGGTTGGCTCATCGCGGTGCTGGTTGGCCGGCAAAGGGCTCGCTGACTCCACCTCTGCTGACGAGCCACACCTTGGTCTTTGTGGCCCCGCCCCCTTCTTCCTCGGCTTGACCGCATGGCTTATGGTGGCGTGGTGCCAGTAAAACAGCCCCATGCAAACGGCGGTGAACGCTGCCCTACTGTTACTTTGAAGAGCGGGTGAGACGATTGGGGAAATTGAAAGGGTTATCTTATTTGATCAATGCAACGCAGATTCAACTATTGGGAACAGATCCTTAACTGAAACACACAACAATGAAATAACTACAGAGAGGTCCTATGGTTCGCTAAGTGTTGTACATGGACTAACTAGGGTGCGATCTTTAACAAAGCCAATTGATGGGGATATTTACAGGGGACCATTTATCAGGGAAACATTTACTAAAATTTACGAGTGAAGGTTCTAAAAACCGTAACAATATTATCGTGTTCACCAGGATTAACACCCCTGGTGACGGATGGCCAACTGAGCTTTAACTCCGAGGCATTCAGTCAAACTATGGCGGCGCCTTTTATACGCGCGAGGGTGTAGTGGAGGGCAACGAGCTTACCTGGACAGACGGGCGCGGTACGGGGTTATCCGATTCCCACAACAAATAAACGGACAGGACAAGAAATTAAAATTCAACAAACAATGGTTTAATAAAAAAATAAATGCCAGGGAACAAAGATGAATGTAAAACTACATTTCGAACTTGAGACGTCTCCACAAGGACTCATGCAACAGACACAGGGAAAAATAAAATGAATAAGAATGAATGAATGATCGTTTTAAAGGCCATTTTTCCCCGCCAGAGCAGGGGTTGGCCTTGCGGGCCCGATGACAATTCATGGTTCCCTGTTTGAGGCAATGTTTTTATGGCCGGATGCCCTTCCTGACGCCAACCATTGGTCACGCTCTTTGATGCGCAGGGATACGGTGTACCTATTCCAAATCGGGGTACACACCGTGATCATTCATCCCAGCAAGCTGGTACTCGATTTGCCGACCTCGGAAGGATGACAGGCTGAGTCAACCCCCCTGGCGTTAATTCAGCGATCGACCGGGATTCGAACCCAGGATCCTAGGATCCCAAGCCGGCACCCGAACCGCTAAGCCAACACCAGACTAAATAAATAAAATAAAATAAAAATAAATAACCAGTGATAAATAAAATGAAAGTAATAAAATGTGTGTGGTGCGTTTGCCTGCTCCTCCACCTGGTAACCGTGACTGCCCGGGGTCGTCACCGGTCCCGCATCCTGCGCAGGAAAACACGCGTTGGCGCCAAGTCCGTTCACCCGCCAGTCGCTGAACGTGAAGCAAACAGGCCCTCACTCCTTCCTCGCTATCCGCTCCACAAAGCACAAAGGTGAAACAAGAGAAGGATGCGTCCGCCAAGATTGTGGCCACCCAGTGCAGAACTTCGACCGCCTGCAAAGCCAGCCACAGTCAAGTGAGGGGTGTGCGACTGCACGCCATGAAACCCAGAGCCAAGAGAAGGAAAATGCGACTGTTTGTACAAACACCTGGAACTGAGAGAAGGAAATGTGACTGCTTGTATGAACACCAGGGACAGAGAGAATGAAATGCGACTGCTTGTATGAACACCAGGACCAGAGAGAAGGAAAATGATGGGACATGTCCTTTTTGTTCCTCGTGCTGGAACGTTCTATGATGATGTCCGCGCGCACTCCAATCAGTGAGAGCTATTGCATTGCTCCACGGCCACTCACCACCTCTTGGGGCGGGGCCTCACGGCCCTTCTTGCCGGCCCTTGTGATGACTTGGCTGGTGGCGTTAGTGGTAGTGTTCGAATGTCCGGATCCGTTGGCTTTATTTAGTATAGGTGCGCAGTGGTGTTGCATGTGTCAAAAAGAACAAAGGGAAAAACGACAGAGGCAATTTACGTAGAGAATTATTCCTTATACCCTAATGAATTAGAATAGCTCCACCCCTCGCATGGAGACAAATATACGATCTTACTGGACAAGCGGGCCTACTTAGTTACAGGAAGGTTTCTACATGGCATACGGAGCACACTACCCCATACAATCTACCTGGACTAAGGTATTCCATGAGCTTCCCCCATAAACGTAACAATATGTTATTCCTCATGGAGTTATTTACAATGAGCCATGTCTCAATTTTATCTGTGCAGTGCTTTTGGAAGCAGAGGTGAAAAGTTTTTCATTTTTTTTCCAAGATAGCATCCGTACCACGCGACCTATGAGGTCAGAAGTATCATTCAAAAAATTATACAGTAGGAGGTGCACCATGGTGAAAATTTCCTGTCAATCGGACCAACGGTTGCAGAGAAAATCATATTTATTTCATGCGGACAATCAAACAAACAGACAAATGAAAAATCACTCAAAGAGCGACAGTTGGCAAAACAGAACAAAGCAGAATGGCACTCAGTATAGCATCCTTTTGACCTCACAAACAAATGGTGGTTGAATTCTGTGAAGTGATATGGAAACTGTCTTCAAATTTTTAAGTTAATCGGATGAAAATGTACAATTTTAGAAATCCGGCTCACGTTGATTTATCGTATCAGCTAACTGAAATCAACCAGCAACAAATTTTGATATCAGCATAGGCCAAAAGGTCAACCTTGGCCAAAGATTAACAACCTTGCCAGATTTCTAAAATCCTCAATTTTCATCCGATTGACTTGAAATTTCAATAGGATTTTCATTTTAGCAAACTGAATTCAGCCAACCAATATTTTTGAGGTCAAAATGATGCTTTACTGGGTGCCATTCTACTGTGTTCTCTTTTGCCAAGTGTTGCTGTGAATGATTTTTCAATCTGTCTGTCTTTGTTTGTGATTCGGACGAAATTTAGCAGAGAGGTAGCGCATGTGACAAGGATGAAATGATTAGATTTTGTGGAAGATCTGGATCCGGATCCGGCTCGTAGAATTTTAAAAGTGATTATTTTACCATTGGGAGATTGGGCCAAAAACGATATATCGCACGATACCTCAAAAAGTTATGGACGAAACTTGGTGGACAGATTGGGTCTTATTTTTTTATTTTATTTTTTTGAGCGATTCATCACGATTGAGAGATTGGGTGAAAAGCGATATTATAACATGATATTTTAAAAAGTTGTGGACGAGCGAGGACAAAACTTGGGGGATGGATTGGTTAGGTGACAAGAAGCCCATTCAATTTTACTTCAGGTCCGAATCCAGATCCTGCCCTATCAATGGATACAAAGCGTAAACTGTTCAGCCTGATGGAGGTATGCGCTCGACCGAGTGCCGTTGTAGTATTTCGCTGTTTTGGTCAACGGAGAAAATATCAATTTAGAAATAGAATATTGTCGCGTCGCCGGCAATGAAAATCACTGGTTATGGATAGCCAAAACAGTTTTTTTACTCCCGAGGGGTCCGATCAAAAATTACGGCTCTGGCGCATGCGAGATGGAAGGCTGCGAGAAGATTAGCTGAACGAAAAAAACACGGGTCTATTCCCGAACCCATGAACAAAGAAACACGACAAATAAAAATACAACAATAATGAATTTAATGAAAAGAAAGCAATGGGTGAGAATGTCAAAAAAAACAAAAAACTGAGGTAAATTAATTTCCGAACCGAGACGTCACCTGCCACTGTCACAAATACGAACACAGGGGAAAGACGAAATAAAAATAAATTGTTCCCCTTGGCCGGCCGGTACTTATCGGTGTGTAAATGGTCCTTTTAGGCGGTTGGCAGTGATGATGCTTGAAACCACAGGAGGGAAGATGGCGACACGTAAAATGCTGCAAGCCAAAATGCACACTGTCACAAGGCGGGAGGTGAGCACGGCCCATGTTCCCTTCTCCTCATGCACGGACTCTTCTTCGTGCTCCGAGAGTCCTTTCTGCTGTTAAGTAGCGTTTTCACTAGTTTCCTTGACTCCTTTCACCCTTTCATTCCTCTTTTTCCTGCCTCTGGAACAAACTCCCTCACTCTCTTCAATCCTCCTCCTCCCTCCAGGTCTTTAAAACAGCTGTTCACCGCCATCTCTTATCTTTGTTCATGTGTTCATGGGGCCGACAGAGCTTGGCTTGTAAAATGTTAGGGATTGATCACAGGGTAAGTCACACACTGGGGAAAACCAACCTTAATCCTTGCACCAATTAGCACTGCTTCACTCCCCCACCCCCCTGTGTGAAGAACAATTAAACAACCTCATGCTGCAGCTTCCCCACATACTGTGCATCGAGATTTCTCGAACACATCCACAGTCCATGCTACTTCCTTTGCAGCGCTACCTTTCCTGTGGTATTCTTTCACGTACCCCCCATAAACTTAACAATATTAAAGGTACTGTGCAATACAGTACTTAATTTGTTTTACAAAAATCCATGAATGCAAAAACCAAAAAAAACAACACTAAATTACCCCACCATGTTTTTTTTTTTTTACATCGTGGAGGCCATTCAGAGGTCTGGACCTCCGTCCCACGCTTAAATACACAAAACACTTGCGAAGCTTCGTGTTGATCTCATTTTGGCAACACTTCGATTCACTTATTTTCACGTTTAACCCTTCAGTTAAACCCATCACATCTGGAAAATGGTTTGCGAGCGAGTGCTGGTCATGTCAGCAAGCTGAAGAGGGCAGCCTTCAATATGAAGAGGGCAGTGCGGGATGCTGGACGGAATCGATCCCGCAGGTGACTTCGGACCATCTGCCTGTCCTGCGTTGCAGTGGTGACTCTTGGCCTCCCTGATCGAGGTCTGTCATCTGCAGAGTTGTGGAGGGTGTCTCTGTCCACCAGGGCCAATATCGTCTGGTGTGAACAGCCAAGGCGACGTGCCACCTCACGGTAGCTCAGTCCGCCTTGCAGCATGCCCAGGGCACGCTGCCGTTGATCCCTTGACAATCGTGGCATGTTGATTGAAATGCCCATTTTGCACTGGCCTTTTTAAAGCCAATATCAAGACATCACGTGCAGCTCATTAAAATCATCCCTTACCCCTTGGCTAATCACTGACAGTCAAAATGGCTGTTCAACAGCTGTGCTATGAAGTGACCATTGAAGGTTCAAGTGACCATCCGTGACCGTTTTGTCTGACAGTGAGGACACTATTGTCCAACAAATAAGTTCACACATTTACTACACACTGTTATTGTTGATATTTAAAGGTGGTCAGTTTCTTTTGCGTTTCAGTGTGTATATATATATATATATATATATATATATATATATATATATATATATATACACAGTGGAACCTTGACTTACGAGTGCCCTAACTTACGAGTTTTTCGAGATACGAGCCGTCGCTCGGGCGGTTTATTGCTTTGAGATGCGAGCCGAGATCTGAGTTACGAGCTTTCGCCACCCGGTCACGTGGTCACGTGGTTATCTTGCCGTGCAAGTACAGTATCTCTGTCGTATAGCGCTGCATTTTTGTTTTCGCATGTTGGTTATTTTGAGTTTACGCCACCAGGTGGGTTCTGGTCACGTGGTTATCTTGCCGTGCAAGTACAGTATCTCTGTCGTATAGCGCTGCATTTTTGTTTTCGCATGTTGGTTATTTTGAGTTTACGCCACCAGGTGGGTTCTGGTCACGTGGTTATCTTGCCGTGCAAGTACAGTGTCTCTGTCGTATAGCGCTGCATTTTTGTTTTCGCATGTTGGTTATTTTGAGTTTACGCCACCAGGTGGGTTCTGGTCACGTGGTTATCTTGCCGTGCAAGTACAGTATCTCTGTCGTATAGCGTTGCATTTTTGTTTTCGCATGTTGGTTATTTTGAGTTTACGCCACCAGGTGGGTTCTGGTCACGTGGTTATCTTGCCGTGCAAGTACAGTATCTCTGTCGTATAGCGCTGCATTTTTGTTTTCGCATGTTGGTTATTTTGAGTTCACGCCACCAGGTGGGTTCTGGTCACGTGGTTATCTTGCCGTGCAAGTACAGTATCTCTGTCGTATAGCGCTGCATTTTTGTTTTCGCATGTTGGTTATTTTGAGTTTACGCCACCAGTTGGGTTCTGGTCACGTGGTTATCTTGCCGTGCAATAGGGTGCATCAAACGCCCCATGATTTTCAAAAAGTTGTTGTATTTTAATGTCTATTCCCTCAAATGTTACACTTGTTGGTAGAAGTATGTATGCAAAAAATAGATGAAATCAGAGGTGGTCCTGGGTGGCCACCGGCCACTTTTATATATTTAGGGCCATTTAGGGCCACAGCTAAACTACTTTACAAGATAATGTAAAATTAACTACAAGATAATGTAAAATTAACCATTATACCTATATACAAAAGTAAAGTCCTACTTTTACTAAATGCCTAATATCAAACAGTTAAAACAACCTTACATGTCAATGTAAAATTAACCAAAATCGTTCTTCATATTACAAAGTTGTAGTACAGTGTTGTAGTATTGTACTTTCATTGATTAAAAGTTTGAAAATGTATTAAGCACAACGCCAATGTCACTACTCCAACTTTGCTCGTTTCCGCAAATTTGGCCTCGCTTTGCGGTCACATTCAACCACTTGAAGAAGATTTTGGAAGTGGTCTTCTCTTCTTGCAGTTGAGACAAAATCAGTTGCGAGCTTTACTGCTCTCTCCGCAGGGTCATTCACAACATTAAGCCCATCCACAATGGACTTGGCTGCCTTGAAGTGCTCATTGTTCTGCCAAGTGTCAACATCCTCTGTTAGGAAGGTCATATCTAGGTGAAGAAGGTTTACTGTAAACCACGAGTCCTCGTTCACAAGATCAGCCAGGGTTGTCGCTTCTGTAATTTTTGGAAATGATGGTTTGCCATATCCAGAACCGTAGCGGTGTTTTGGAGTGCTTGGCATTTCATCTGGTTGTATGGCCAGTAACACATCTGCAAGGGCACGACGATCCTTTTGAGGAATTGCATTGCTGAACAGTGCCAAAACAACCAGTTCTGGGGTTAAATACCACAAATGTCTATCAAAGGCTTTCACAGCGCTGACTGAAATGGTTGAGTTGACAGCTTTATAGTTGAGCAGAGTCTTGTAAAAGCACAAATCAAACCATGGGGCATTTGAAGCAGACTGACATATGAGCCACCAATCACAATAAATATAAACAACAAAAACAACAAACTCCTTCAGTTTTTTCTGTTGATGTTGTGTTGTTACAGTTCCTCGAGGTAGTAGAGAAATTTGCTCTTCAAGTAGGCATATTTTGATGGAATAAAGAATCTTTGACATCCACCTTGCTTTATGCATGGCCCCTGGTCTGTGGAGTGTTCCTTGTTTTGTGACATCATCATCGAGGACTACCTGGCAGAGTTGTGCCATTTCCTTGTAGTCTTCCCTACAGTATGAAGCGCTTGTGCGGATTGTGCTTAAAACCTTGTTTTTGCAGGATAAAAGCAGCTGTTGTGCATAGTCATTGTACATGGAAATGTCAATTTTGGTTAAACTTTCATTCTTTGCATGCGATATGCGTTCCCAATTCTTCTGGAATTTTTGGAACAAAGATACTTCTGGAGACTTTGATGCCTCAATTTTGAGAACGTCAAACACATGATCCAGGATTACCTCTCCAACATGATGGCGACATGCACACCACAGAAGAGCACGGTCCAGTTTTGATTGAATGGTAACACAGGCAGCTGTAACGTGTCCAGTGTTTGATGCTGTTGTGTCAAAACATAAGTTGACAACTGATTGTTTGCACTTCCATGAATGTAGATACGTGTAAGTGTGCTCGGCAATGATGTCACCTGATGACCTATCACTTCCAGGAGGATATCTAGCCACCCCCAGTAGCTTTACATCAGTGGCATTCCCAACCAACACTGGCAATCTTTCTTCCTTGACATTCTTGTTTGTGAGCGTTGGTATCTGCTTGCCATCCCAGTGAAGTGTTGCAGCTGTTGGGGCGATCCAATTTTCTTGAATATCTTTGGCGATAGCACTTGTTATTGATCGTCGAGCCTTATCAGCAGTTGAGTACGACTTGGCCACACGACGTGGATCACCTCCTGCCTCTTGAATTACAGCTTTGGTGAGCGCAACCTGTTGAACAGGAGTTATGTTTAGTCGAGTAGCAACAGACACAACTGAATGTCTTTTCAGAATATCATGAGGAATAAAGGCAGATGTACCTGCATATGTTGATCTGTGGTGACTACGCTTCCTTTGAAACTCTGGAATCGCCTCTTCTTCAGTTTCTTCCAAGCTATCTGCAGAGTCACTATCATCAGAGCATACAGAACTAATTGTCATCTCTTGTACACTGGATGATTCATGACGTTCTCGTCTTGAAGCTTCCGCTAAGAGGCGTTTTTCTTTTCTATGATCTTTATCAACTTTCTTCTTGTCAACACCACCAAATGAGGCTACTCTGTCAGATTTCATTGACTCTAAAAATACTCTATCTTCCTCATTCTTAATGTTTGTCATTGCATCTTTTGTCCATACACCAAAGGTCTTATCAAGACGTTCATTCATGGTTTGCAACTTAGCCAAAGTGCTTGGAGATTCTCGGCGAGAAACAGGTATTTGACGCAATTTGTTATTGTCATTA